>NC_064830.1:52674903-52977933 GCF_024166365.1 Elephas maximus indicus
CATGGAGGAACCTGGAAGGCATTATGCTGAGCGAAATTAGTCAGAGGCAAAAGGACAAATATTGTATAAGACCACTATTATAAGATCTTGAGAAATAGTAAACCTGAGAAGAACACATACTTTTGTGGTTACGAGGGGGGGAGGGAGGGAGGGTGGGAGAGGGTTTTTTATTGATTAATCAGTAGATAAGAACTGCTTTAGGTGAAGGGAAAGACAACACTCAATACATGGAAGGTCAGCTCAATTGGACTGGACCAAAAGCAAAGAAGTTTCCGGGATAAAATGAATGCTTCAAAGGTCAGCGGAGCAAGCGCGGGGGTCTGGGGAACATGGTTTGCGGGGACTTCTAAGTCAATTGGCAAAATAATTCTATTATGAAATCATTCTGCATCCCACTTCGAAATGTGGCGTCTGGGGTCTTAAATGCTAACAAGCAGCCATCTAAGATGCAGCAATTGGTCTCAACCCACCTGGAGCAAAGGAAAATGAAGAACACCAAGCCCACATGACAACTAAGAGCCCAAGAGACAGAAAGGGCCACATGAACCAGAGACCTACATCATCCTGAGACCAGAAGAACTAGTTGGTGCCCGGCCACAATCGATGACTGCCCTGACAGGGAGCTCAGCAGAGGACCCCTGAGGGAGCAGGAGATCAGTGGGATGCAGACCCCAAATTCTCATAACAAGACCAAACTTAATGGTCTGACTGAGACTGGAGGAATCCCGGCGGCCATGCTCCCCAGACCTTCAGCTGACACAGGACAGGAACCATCCCCGAAGACAACTCTTCAGAAATGAAAGGGACTGGTCAGCGGGTGGGAGAGAGATGCTGATGAAGAGTGAGCTAATTATATCAGGTGGACACTTGAGATTGTGTTGGCAACTCTTGCCTGGAGGGGGGATGGGAGGATAGAGAGAGAGGGAAGCCGGCAAAATTGTCAAGAAAGGAGAGACTGAAAGGGCTGACTCAAGACGGGGAGAGTAAGTGGGAGTAGGGAGTGAGATGTATGTAAACTTATATGTGACAGACTGATTGGATTTGTAAACGTTCACTTGAAGCTTAATAAAAGTTATTATATAAAAAAAAAAAAAAAAAAAAAAAAAAAAAAAAAAAAAAATGTAAAAGTAATTTTTATAATGTAATATATCATATTACATGGTTACATCTACCCTGAAGCGTAATTTTGAAGCCTCATTGTATTAGATGCAAACAAAAAGGAGAATTCAATAATCTAAGAAGCTATCATGGCACTTTCCCAGGCACACAAAATTTCAAAAGAGTCTGGAGAAAAGCAAGAGGGAGGGCAAACATGGAGGAGAAACCCCCAAATATGAAAGTACTGCAAAGGACTCTTGGTGTACTGCCCATAGCTTTACTGAGAAGAAGAGAAGTATATACATTGTTATCTGTAAAAAAGATATGCTTATGAGCTGATAAGCAAGAGGAAACACTGTAAAATTACTCAACAAATGTGACTCACCTATCAGTTTAATTAATCTGTTTATATATACTACTTTTTGCTTTAATTATCTAGATGAGCTGAATTTACTGAATATTGTGTAATTCCTGACATTTCTTTGAGTCAAAGTAGCAGTTGTTAGCATTAGGCTTTGGTGTCGGGGATTATTCTGACTCAAACATAGTTCAGAGTCTAATGGGAGAAGAGTGAGTAATTTGTTCACCAATTATTTTTGTCTCCTACCCAGATGAAGGGAAAGAAATACATACATACTTCTCAAGATAATCTAATTTATGTGCATAACTATTTAATTGGTTCTTTTTTGAGAAAACTACATTTAAAATTGACTATATAAGAAAAACAAACCTTTTGGATTCTCTGTCATATTCTTCTCCAATCCATATATATGACTGACAGGCCAACAGAGAAGTAATGTCAAGTTCTTGAATATCATGTGTTGAAGCCAAGACAATTTCATTAGAGTTTGCCTGTAAAGCAAAGATAGAACCAACAATTTAACCAATTTCGCCAAAAAGAACAACATTCTTTATAATAACTAAAGCTTTTACCTTATTAACTGAAAATGCCATGATCATATCCGATTCCTTATGAATGATTTTTGCCTTTCCACCTGGATAGCCCAGGTCAGCTTCAACCTACAAAACATTTGTCAGAAGTTTTAGCTGCTGCAGTGTACCTCTATAAAGAAATACGCAATCCCACAAAATTTAAAATAACGGTAAGAAGAAAAAGTAGCAGCAACAGCAGCAAGAAAAAAGGTGCCAGTAAGTTTAGTGGGTTGAAAATTAGCTTTTGAAAATCTGTTTAAATTTTCTGATGCCATGTAAGCACCAAAAATCACAAGATTTCAAATTCTGATTAAAGGATAGCGATTACCACAAAAGACAGCTACAGTAGTTTTCATTAGTAATTTATAACAGCAATATGTCTCTTTTACTTCTTCCAAAAGTTAGCAAAGATACCGCAATAAGAATGTGTGTATACTAAAAGGCGCAGAGTGGAGCAAAACGATATAACCAAAAAGACAAAGGAGTCACACAAGAGATGAAACAAATTTAAATAAAGATGATACAATAAGGAATAAAGGAGAGGTTGGAAAGAAAAATAGTTAGAAAAGACTGAGAGAAACAGATGAGAGAAAGGTGCAATGACTTGGGACAGATGGGAAGGGAAAAGGAAGAATTAAGAAGGAGGGAAGATGAAACAACCATGTTTAAGAACAAACGGAAAAAATGAGAGTGAAGAGGAAACAAAAGAAAACAAACCGAACCCAATGCCATCGAGTTGATTCCGATTCATAGTTGCCCTATAGGACAGAGTAGAACTGCCCCATAGAGTTTCCAAGGAGCACCTGGTGGATTTGAACTGCCAACCTGTTGCTTAGCAGCAGTATCACTTAACCACTATGCTACCAGGGTTTCCAGAAGAGGGAACAAGGAGCAAGAAAAAGAGGAACAATAGCAAGAAGAGTGAGCCAGGCACAAGGGAGAATCTCCTACTCTGGCCACTGAGGTGCACGGGAGCAATGAGTACTCTGATCAGCCAGCCAGTGGGCAGGTCACAGTTAGTATTAGAGACGAGGGGGTTAGCTCCTTGAACTTTAAAGAATGAGCTAAACACAAGGTCTTGGTATACTACCTTGATGTGGGAATCTTCAGCTATGCAGATTTGTTTGACCTGCTCCACATGTTCTTCTACAGACTAAATAACACCACACAGTCACAAACACAAAACACATGCTTGAAATGAAATTATAAAGAAAATGGAAAATTTCAAGCTAAAATAGTCATGCTATCACTTAAAGATGGTACAAATTAATTTGTAAGCTTTCCTCTGAAAAGCATAAAATCAAAAAAGAAATTAAACTGAGTAATATGTAATGTCATTGATAAATACAACACAAATTGAAAAGGGCAAAATTAAAGTTGTGACGACTATTACATACAAAAACATAAAAGCTATTTCAAAATAAAATCAGTTATTTGTATGCTGGTTATATAACTTCAAGTTCTAACTTAAACTGTAATCTCTAAAATTAAAACCCTTTTGTATGAAGAGACACATTTCATACTACATATATTCCTGTCCTACAGGGACATATTTCAAATACAAATTAAAACTACCTATTTCTGAACACAGATTCAAAGAACTGATAATTATTTTACACTTGTATTCATAAAGAATATAATCCATGAAGAGAGTGTGTCAAGGATTAGAATTCATGTCAACCATTTACTATAATCATGTGATTATTACAGATAAATGACAGAATTAGGCATGGGGAAGAAATTATACAAATAACTTGTACCTGGTTGATAACAGGGTCATAAGGGGTGGCTACTGTCAGAATACAGTGAGAGAATGGTTAATGTACCAAATGGCTAATTAACAAAAGCCAAACTGCTGAAGAATCTATTTTCTTTAATCAATTAGCTAAGTCTGTCAATTTTATCAATCTCGCAAAATCTTGTTTTGTGAAGTATCCGTCAATATACTCAATGAGTAAAAATATCTTCTTATGAACAGATCCAAAATTTCAGCATTTCCCAGGGGAATTTTTTAAAAGTAATTTTTTAAAAACTAACCAACATTTTAGCATTTTAAGTATTCTTTTACCAATTAATCAATTCACAAAATTTACCAAATTTATTGATTACCAAATTTGTTTAACAATTCATAAAGATAAAGCACTATTATTGGATGGGGTAGTTTTAATTAATGCATTTTACATATTTACAAGCTTAGTGACCAGTTTTTATTTTGTCTTCACAGCTTTAAATATTTTTTTATAATTAATTTTTTTGTCTTAATGAAAACAATTTTTTTTTTTTTAACATATCAGCACGGTTCAATACAGTAGCTATTAACTATATGTGGCTATTTAAATTTAGGCTAATTAAATTTTTTTTTAATGAAAAATTGAGTTCCTCAGTCAGAACTAGCCACATTTCAACTGTTCACTTGCTTTATGTGGCTAGTGGGTACTGTACTGGGCAGCACAGGTACAGATTTACAGCATCACAGAAAGTTCTACTGGATAACACTGAACAAGAGAATAAACTCATTGAGCAATTAAAAATTCAGAAAGTACAAAAGGGTAAATGATAAAAATTCTTCCTATCTCAACCCCCAGCCATGTACTTCCCCTCCCTGGAGCCAACCAATACTTATATAGTATTTTAAGAAATGTTCAATTTATCTCCATATTCATGGAGACCCTCTGCTCGAAGAAAACAGAAGAGACTATACATCCTGAGCTACTAATCCCAAGGCACAGAGACTGAGGGGCATAAAGATGGGGAGACTAAGCGGCAAAAGGAGGGAGAGATTGAGTTAAGGAAGAGAAGGGGAAACTAGAGAGGAGAGAGAAGATTCTGAAGGTCAAGACAAGAGTGTGAGGGCCTGAAGTACCTCCACACCCGGCTTCCCACAGCACTCTAAGGCTCCGACAGTACGACCAATGCAAACTGCTACAAAATTTATTAATAGCTATTACATTTTTGATAAATCATTAAGTTTAATAATTTGAAGAACTAAACACTCAGCCTTCAAGGAACTGGCTTTCTATGAATAAATAAAGCCCTAACTGAGAAATATCTTTCATTTTAAGTACACTTCTTGGATTCCTATACCTTATCTCATGGAATTTGGACTCAGCTATCACCTTCAACATAAAGAAAACAAATATCCTCACAACTGGACCAATAAGTAATATCATGATAAACACAAAATATTAAAGTTGTCAAGTATTTAATTTTACTTGGATCCACAATCAATGCCCATGCAAGCAGAAGTTAATAAATCAAACAACGTATTGCATTGGGCGAATCTGCTGCAAAAGACTTCTTTAAAGTATTAAAGAGCAAAGATGTCACTTTAAGGACTAAGGGTGTGCCTGACCCAAGCCATGGTATTATCAATCACCTCATATGCATGCAAAAGCTGGACAATGAATAAGACCGAAGAAGAACTGATGCCTTTGAATTATGGTGTTGGCGAAGAATACTGACTATACTATGGACTGCCAGAAGAACAAACAAATCTGTCTTGGAAGAAGTACAGCCAGAATGCTCCTTAGAAGCAAGGATGGCTAGACTTCGTCTCATGTTCTTTGAACATATTATCAGGAGGGACCAGTCCCTGGAAAAGGACATCATGCTTGGTAAAGTAGAAGGTCAGTGAAAAAGAGGAAGACCCTCAACAAGATGGAATAACACAGTGGCTACAAAGATGGGCTCAAAAGCAGCAACGATTGTGAGGATGGAGCAAGACTAGGCAGTTTTGTTCTGTTGTACTTAGGGGTCACTATGAGTTGGAACCAACTCGACAGCACCTACCAATAACATTGCTATAGAAAATGCTGTAAACAGTTGCTTAAATGAAAGAGGAAAAGAATTTGGCTGGCCTATGATTTTTTTTTTTTTTTTTTATGATTTCCATAACGACTCCTACATCAATAATTTCAATACCATTGGGTCTTTTGTTTTTTACCAAAAAAGCTTATAATATAGGACACAAAAGAAGTTAGTCCATTCTCCTGCTTCCTCATTTAAGTATATAGTTTTTAAACCTATAGAGAAAATAAGTGATTGTTCATAGGGGTTGGCCACAATATCACGTTAAGTGGGTGACTAATGAAAAGACTGAGTATGATAGATTCTACTGCCCTAAAACAAACCCATTGCCACTGAGTTGATTCTGACTCACAGGAACCCCACCCATATGCCCTAGGTATGGGAAAAAACTGAGAAGCAGTTTTACAATTTTACCTTGGGAAATTGAGCCATAGGGATTATTCCTCCTAGTTTTCACTTCTCTAAGTGAAATAAAATTTATTTTTCTTTTCTCATTGATTTTGTTTGACAAATCTTTAATCGCATCTGATGCTCTCCTCTGTATGCTCTCTAAACTGCCCACTACTTAATTAAATGGCACCCAATGGACTGTAATTCTCACGCAGATCTGTGCAGCCCTCCTTTACACAAGAGACATCATTTTAAGTATCTAAAGTGCCTTCTCCCAAATTCCCAATTCTTCTCAAACCATGTGTGGCATTATATTTCTAATTTATATTCAGTGTAAAAATAACCATGCCATGTAGACCTTCTGCCTCCCTTTGTACAAACAAGCTTCTTTCATTTTATATTTGGTATTTCTGTAATTTATTCTCTCTCAAAAATTCATCCTGAATTTGTTGTTTCTAACATTTATCTTGTTCATTTCTAAATGCTAAATAAGTAAAATACTTTTAAAGGGTAATGTATTTTTGATTAAATAGTACTCAGATAATCATATTGTAGAGTACATTCATTCATACCTTAAAAATTCCCCAAACTACATCTAAGATGCATCAATTGGTCTCAACCCACCTGGAGCAAAGGAGAATGAAGAACACCAAGGTCACACAACAACTAAGAGCCCAAGAGACAGAAAGGGCCACATGAACCAGAGACCTACATCATCCTGAGACCAGAAGAACTAGTTGGTGCCCGACCACAATCGATGACTGCCCTGACAGGGAGCACAACAGAGAACCCCTGAGGGAGGAGGAGATCAGTGGGATGCAGACCCCAAATTCTCATAAAAAGACCATACTTAATGGTCTGACTGAGACTAGAGGAATCCCAGCAGTCATGGTCCCCAAACCTTCTGTTGGCACAGGAGAGGAACCATCCCCGAAGACAACTCATCAGACATGAAAGGGACTGGACAGTGGGTAGGAGAGAGATGCTGATGAAGAGTGAGCTAATTGTATCAGGTGGACACTTGAGACTGTGTTGGCATCTCCTGTCTGGAGGGGGATGGGAGGATAGAGAGAGTTGGAAGCTGGCAAAATTGTCACGAAAGGAGAGACTGGAAGGGCTGACTCATTAGGGGGAGAGCAAGTGGGAGTACGGAGTAAGATGTATATAAACTTATATATGACAGACTGACTTGATTTGTAAACGTTCACTTGAAGCTCAATAAAAAAAAAAAAAATTCCCCAAACTATCCATCACAATGTTTATTTAAATATTATAAAGTACTAACTTTCACTTGATTATACATGATTTACCAAGTAACCTATGTTGTTTCATTACTATGAACTGAAAACTATAAGATTTTATCTCAAAAGAAGTTCACCGTTGCTCAGTAAACTCTATTACTCATGATGTATGAAAGATAGTAAGTTCCAAACAAAAAGGATATTACAAAATAAGTCAAGCAGTCACTTCATTAGAAATGTTAAAACTAAACAAAAATTACACTAAAATATTTTTCTCAGAATACCTCACTCTGCTTTCTTTTCTTAGTGAAAATGTATCTAATAAATGTATCTTGAAGGACTTCTTGTTTAACAAGGAAATGCCATAGTCGTTTGACCGGCAGTGCAGAAGAATCCCGGGATCTATTGAAAAAAAAATCACACTGTTTTAGTCTATAGAAAATGTGCTTCATATTTGCAGATACTTTTCTTTAAACCTTATATAATCTATTGCAGAGAAGATAAAGCATTAATAAGTGCAACAAAATTTTACAATTTATTTCATTTTTACTTTCTAGCTCTCCTAAAAATTCTTTCAACTAGCAATTAATTTTCTAATAACAGGCTCTCTGTTAATAATTGGTTAAGCTGAGAGTCAAATCTTATTATTCTCTTTTTAAATTATACTGTAGGTTGGCTCTGTTGGTTACAGAATATCACCAATGACTATAAATCATACATTTAATTTCTAAACAGTCTAAAAAGCCTTACTCTTTCAAGTTTATGAGCAATATTCTTAACCATGGCCACTGTCTCAAAAAAGGGGCTTAAATTTTAAAAACCTCAAAGTGTTTACTGCTAAGTTACTGACAAAAGGTCAGTAGCACCTTGTTTGCATATGTAGATTATCAAAAATAAAATCTGTAAGAGTTTTTAAAATAATAACAATACAGAAGTTAATAACAATAAAAGGGTGTTTTTTCCTGATTATAGGCAATACTGGGAAAAATAATTTTCAATCCATATTTCTGATGTTTTCCTCAGAGTATACTGCTAGAAAGAGTACCGTAGGTTCAAAAGTTATTAACGTTTTGAAGACTATCGACATTTTTGCCAAACTGCTTTCCATAAAGATTAAACTAAGCCACATTTTCATCAGCATTTTAAGAGTTTTCTTACTTAAATGGAGTATTTTCAGGTTCTAGCATTGCTTTATTTCGAAGAATAGCTGGTCCAGCTCCTACTGAAAGGTCAGTGGGATATGTATTGATGTAGTTAGGGGGTGGACCTTCAAATTGATCCATTTTCTCTTGTAGGATCTGTTCCCAGTTCTCCAAGTTTTTAACCACAGCAATACCTAATGGTGATGTTACAGGCAGCTCTAAAAGGTGATAAAATATATCATTTTATTTTGATTAAAAAATATTGATCATCATCCACATATTTACAAAAATCCAATATCTGAGAGCCAAGACTTCTGAAAATACAAATAAACCTAAAAATGTTAATTTAGTACCATTTGGATTCTTAATGCTTTCAACAAACAGAAAGCTAGCTCTTTAAAGTGAGCTGAGAAAACGTCTAGGTTCCCCAGTCTAATTTCCTGCTCTTCCAACCTTGTAGGTAGACAGCGATTCCTGCTATAAATTAAAACCCTGGACTAAAGTCTAAAATGAACAAGACCTCATAAAATCTCCAAGGCAGTATTTTCTTGGTACCAAATGTCTTTTATATAAATTCTGTAAAGGGAAACTTGATGGTGATTCATTATATTTAAATAACATTAATTTTTCGAATTCCATACTCACCAGAAAATTCCAACCCAGCAATAGGAAAGAAATTCTTGAGATTGTGAAGTGCTAGCTTAACCAGTGTCAAATGTAGAAGAGCCCAGCTGTTCAGTAGGAACCAAAAAAAAAAATCTTTAATTGAAAAATAATGTTTTTTATTTATTCTTTAAAGAAGATGAAAGATAGAAATATTGTACTGAGAACAATAAAATTACCACGGAGCTAAACAAAAACCAGATGCTACAAACATATATTACATTCCATTGATACGGGTTATTTGCACTGTGCAAATCCAACTCTTTCCAGAGATATACCAAGTCTAAGGAAAGGAAGATGGATGTTGTAGAACAACAAAACACTGACTCTATCTACAATTCCTGAATGATTAACTATGGGAGAACAGGGAAGGAAAAAGGCCCAACCTAGAGGAAAAGGAAGTATCTACATATTATTATCCAAATGAATTGTTACACAAGAATCTGTGAGGGAGAAAATTTTAAGCAGAAGCATAGCAATGTTTCCCGTCAATTGTTTAACCCCATCTCCAATCCAGGAAAAAGCTGTTATTGATATTTCCTGTACAAAAAATGGCTCCTTTGTAGTTTATGAAAGAAAAGATATGCAATCATAGATCATACTTGCAATATCTGAAAATTACCTAGTGGAAAAATATTTACCACATAGTCACATGGAATCTAGTTAAGTTCTAATAGCTCATCAATAAATTATATATATATATAAAATTGTACTTTAGATGAAGGCTTACAGAGCAAACTAGCTTCTCATTAAACCATTAGTATACATATTGTTTTGTGATGCTGGTTACCAAACCCACAACATGTCAACACTCTCCCTTCTTGACCCTGGGTTCCCTATTACCAGCTTTCCTAACCCCTCCCGCCTTCTAGTCCTTGTCTCTGGGCTGGTGTGCCCCTTTAGTCTCCTTTTGTTTCATGGGCTTATCTAATCTTTGGCTGAAGGGTGAAACTGGGGAGTAACTTCATAACTGAGCTAAAAGGGTATCCAGGGGCCATACTCTCAGGGTTTCTCCAGTCTCTGTCAGGCCAGTAAGTCTGGTCTTTTTTTGTGAGATAGAATTTTGTTCTATATTTTTCTCCAGCTCTGTCCAGGACCCTCTATTGTGACCCTGTCAGAGCGGTCGGTGGTGGTAGCCGGGCACCATCTAGTTGTGCTGGACTCAGTCTGGTGGAGGCTCTGGTACCTGTAGTTCATTAGTCCTTTGGGCTAATCTTTCCCTTGTGTCTTTGGTTTTCTTCATTCTCCCTTGCTCCCAATGGGATGAGACCAGTAGAGTATCTTAGATGGCTGCCACAAGCTTTTAAGACCCCAGACTCTACTTACCAAAGTAGAATGTAGAACATTTTCTTTATAAACTATGTTATGCCAATTGAGCTAGATGTTCCCCGAGACCATGGTCCCCCTCCACAGCCTTTACCCCAGTAACTTGGTCCCTCAGGGTCTGTGGAGCTTCCATGACCTTGCCTTGGACAAGCTGGGCTGGCTTCCCCAGTTCATCAATAAACTATGTATTTTTTCTCTTTAAAAATGTTTTGTTTGCCCTTTGCATGAAAGCTATTCTTTGAAACTAGATGTGAAGGAAATACTCTACCCTCTAAAGATTTACCTGGAAGGTACAGCATTCCTGACCTGAAAACATAAGTTAGTTCTTGTATAAATTCATGTTAATAATGCTACTTAAAATTAATAGCAGTAGTATTTTCTAAAAAAACAGGGAAAAAAAAAAGCCTTATTTACCTATAGGAATTTGGATCTTGGTGCTCTTGGATTTGTGTATCTGAAAAAAAAGCATCATCTTCTTCTTCATCACTATGAATGCTTTCATCTGAATCATATATAACACCACTCTCAGACAAAGGGAGAAATGGCTACAATAAAAGGTAAAGTCATTTTTAAAAAATATATAATTGGCTTATTTTTGTCTTAATTTAAAATTAAACATTTTAAATAGTATCAATCTATGTAAAATTTTTCTTTCACAGATGATATTACAAGCATAGACAGATTAAAAAAAAAAAGCTAAAACTTAGATTCAATAAAATAACTCAGTACCTAGAAACAACATACTTTCTTAAAAGTTAATAGTTATCTTCTTACCTATCAGCAACAACCAGTTAGAAAGGTCTAAAAAGAAAAGACACAATGAAAAACATAAAATAGCAAAAGGAAAAACCTTATGAGAACTGTGAGAGCTAGGTGGGGCAAATGGCTCATGTGTTTGCTGCTAACTGAAAGGCTGGAGGTTTGAGTCCACCCAGAGGCACCTTGAAAGAATGGCCTGGCGATCTACTTCTGAAAAATCAGCCACTGAAAATCCTACAGAGCACAATTCTACTCTGACACACTTGGGGTTGCCAGGAGTCAGAATCAACTCACAGCAACTGGTTTGGTTTTTGGTTTTTGTGAGAGAGCTATAAAAACACTAGAAAAACCAAACCCACAGCCGTGGAGTCAATTCCGACTCATAGCGACCCTGTAGGACAGAGTAGAACCACCCCATTGAGTACCTGGTAGATTCAAACTGCTGACCTCTTGATTAGCAGCCATAGTACTTAACCACTATGCCACTAGGGCTTCTGAGAGCTATAGTGAAGGAAATTGCAAACTTTTCTAAAATCTATATAAAAAGACTAAATGTGTAGAAACTGTAATTATTTACAAGTTAATTTATAGGTTTTAAATAATGGTAATTTTAAAAATCCCTGTGGGAACTTCTTTTTTTTTTTTTGAACTTAACTATTCTAAACTTCATAGGGAAAAAAAAATAGATGAGACTAGCTGAGAAATCTTTTTTTAAAAATGAAAGATAGCACTTCTGAGTGAATATTTGAAAACACATAATTAAAAGAAGAGTGGTCTAGCAACTGATAAATGGAAAAAGGAAGTCCAAAAATAAGATTGTATAAGAAATAATCTATGACACAGTTAACATCATAAATCAGTAGGTAGGAAGAACTATTTAATGAATGATGCTAGAACAACTAATTAGCTATTTGTGGGGACAGAAGATAAAGAGGGAAATGAAGTCTGACTTTTATTCTAGAAAAAGGAAGGAGTTTAGAGTTAAAAAAAAAAAAAGGAGGAGGAAAAGGAGAATAAAATAGTAAAATTAAACATATTTATTAATGGAAAGGGCATTCTCTGCTTAAAAATAATATAATAAATCACAAAGAAAAGTCTGGATAGATATGATTAAATAAACAAAAACTTACATCAAAAAAATCATAAACGAAATTATAAAGCAAATAATCTAGACAGAGTCACAAATAAGTTGATAACATCCTTAATAAAGGGTCTATAAAAGAAAGAAAAAACACTATAATCCCAATAGATAAATCAGTTAAGAACTTAACAGTCAATTCCTCAAAGTGGAAAATCAAATGGCAATAAACTTATTAAAATTTCTGATGTCACTAATAGGAAATAAAAATTACCTAATCTATCAAACCAGCAAATATGAAAAAGGGATATTTAATGCTACTGAGGGTGGAGCCAAATGTGCACTGTCACAATTCTAAAGAGAGTATAAATTGGTAATCTGAAAAGTATTCTGTCAGTATGTATCAAAGCCTTATTTAGGTTTTTACCCTTTGACCCCCCCCAAAAAAAAAACCAAACCCATTGCCATCGAGTCAATTCTGACTCATAGCGACCCTACAGGACAGAGCAGAACTGCCCCACAGGGTTTCCAAGGAGCCCCTGGTGGATTCGAACTGCTACCTTTTCGGTTAGCAGCTGTAGCACTTAACCACTACACCACCAGGGTTTCCCTCCCTTTGACCCAGTACTTATTAATGAAGTAATCAAAACATGAACCAGGTTTATCTAAAAATATATTAATCTCAGCAATATTTATAATAGTGAAAAAATAGATACTGTAGTCTCTGATAGGCATTAAGTAAACTATCATACATTCATCAAAATGAACAGTCATTAGAAATGATGCTTATCTAGAAACAATAACCAACCCAGTAACAACGATCACCACCAGCATCTGACTGCTGTTCCTAAATATAGTTTCCCACAAAAAGGAACCATATTCTTTGAAGAAGTGGTTGTATCCAGTCTAGGGCAGGAAATATGCAAGTTAGCCTGGCATAACTCATCATACTAGAAAGCAAAGAAACTATCAAAGACTACTGAAATAGTCTCAAAAAGACTCATGAACTTCAAGAGACTCTCACTGGCCCAAAATGGGATAACCTTCCTAAGAATAATAACTGCAACAGATAAAGACAAATATGTTTAAATAAAAAAGATCATAACAAAATGAAAACAAAACAAAATTCATTGGCCTTCTCTGTAGGATGCTAGAGAATCAACTCATCATTTTGGAAACTAGTACATAAAAGCAAAGAATCAAGCATTTACCCTGACTTTCCCATTCAAAATCTACTTCAGGGTAACCAAATCATTGATGAATGGAAGTATTCCAGGCAAACAAATGAAGAATGAATGACAGGATTACAGTGTCATAATTTTAAAAGTCCCACTGAAATACAGTCATCAATTAACTTCACAAACGAGAGACCACCAGACATTATGTGCTTCCGGACTGAAATCACAGAACCACTTATGAAACAGTTCTGCATTCTCCCTCCCCAGCTGGATCAGATAAAGATGAAAAACCTAATAAAGCTTCTAGATTAACTTCCCTGTGCAGAAAATATAGGATTCAGACGAACACATTCAGAGGAACAAAATACGGAGGTGCCATCAGCAAGATCCATCAAGAAATTCTGCAAGACAAATTCTTACACTCTCCCCATAGGGTTTCCCAAAAGGGGGAAAGTTAAAAAAAAAAAAAAAAAAAAAAAGATGGAGGTAGAACCTGTAAATTAAAAGAGATTTAAGAACATATCAACTGCAATGTAAATTTTATTTTGAATCGTAATCTGAACAAGGAAACCCTGGTGGTGTAGTGGTTAAGTGCTACGGCTGCTAACCAAAGGGTCAGCAGTTTGAATCCGCCAGGGGCTCCTTGGGAACTCTATGGGGCAGTTCTACTATGTCCTATAGGGTCACTATGAGTTGGGAATCAACTTGACGGCACTGGGTTTGGTGTGTTTAATATGAACAAACGAGCTGTACAAAAGTACTTAAGAGACAATCGGGAAAATGTGAGCACTGGATACTTGATGATAGTAAGGTTTGTTATTGTTGTTTCACATGATAAAGCTATTGTGGTTCTGTTCAAAATCCTTCTTTTCAAAAAACATATACTAAAATATTAATGAATAAAATTTTATGATGTCTGGGATTTGTTCCACGAACTCTAAAATGAGATATAATAAAAATTACAAAATAGGAGGAGGCCCAGTAGGAAATGTGTTCCCTTACATGCACAGGAATGTGACAGCAATGTCGACACAAGCAAAGAGAAAAGCATTTCAATAGAGGCAGTTTGATGATCTCAAACAAGTACAGAGAAGTGAGTATTAGAATATATCCAGCTTGGTACAAAATGGGGTTATAATGGACCTAGTCACCATGAGTATTCTGATATCCAGAGAAGTTTTCTCTGCTTTAGGGAAACAAGAGATAAGTTATTAGACCTCACCATGGCCTGATAAAATCCCCAAATGTCCATCTACCCTCTTTTGCTCTAATTCCATGATGACCAATCTCCTGACAGTCAAAAGAGGGGTGCAAAGATGGTACACACAAGTATTCCAGTCACTAGAAAAGGATGACCCTAATGATATGTTAATAAACTGACTTCTGATTTATACATAAGTCCTACATGATTTTAATTTGCTTTATCCATCATCAAGTATCTGATTATCCCTGCATTTACCATGATGGTTCATTTTCTGGATGCGAGAGATTAAATGTCTAAATTGTGGTGTTTCAATCCAGAAGCAGCCCCATCATTGCCAGGTGATACATATACAAGAGTTAGTAAAACAGACATACTTAAAGCTTGCATTCCCCACACCCCTTACCTTTGCAACAAAATAATCCCACATACTAAGTTCTGGAGGAATGAATTTTTCTTTGTAAGATGGTCTTTCTGCAGGCACCGGTGGTGGGGTAGCATCCTTTACAGGCCTTCCAGGGACGAGCATTCGCATGTTAAATCGCCTACGATGTTTATCTATGTCTTCGGAAGGAACAGGTGGTGCTAAATAAAGACAGAAGAAAAAAATCAGCATTTATTTTCCCTTAATAATTCAAAAATTAACCTTTCCTTTCATTCTACTCTAAACCCAAACCAAACCCACTGCCATCAAGTTGATTCTGACTCTTAGAGACCCTATAGGACAGAAAGAACTGCCCTATAAGGTTCCAAGGCTGTTAATCTTTACAGAAGCAGACTGCCCCATCTTTCTCCTGCAGAGCAGGTGGTGTATTTGAACCACCAACCTTTCGGTTAGCAGTCGAATGCTTGACCCTGAGTCACCAGGGCTCCTTATCCTACTCTAGCTATGTTGTAGTTGAGACAAAATTACCAACACAGGTGCTTCTACACTTTTCTAGTTATAGAGTCAGTTTCCTAGCAGCCATGGCAGAGCTGCAGGTGAGGACAGAGCATAAAGGATTATCTTGCCATGAGGCAGCCTATGTGCTAAACACAATAAGGATTAAAGTAATTCTATGTACAATGTACTGAATAAATGGCATATTCAGTAAGTATTAAAACCAAAACCATTGTACTGAATAAATGGCATATTCAGTAAGTATTAAAACCCAAACCATTGCCATCATAGCTACCCTATAGGACAGAGTAGAACTGCCCCATAGGGTTTCCAAGGAGCAGCTGGTGGATTCAAACTGCCGACCTGTTGGTTAGCAGCTGAACTCTTAACTACTGTGCTACCATGGCTCCAAATAAGTATTAAAGAGAGCGATTATTTCTAGTTATGTTGTTCAAGAAAGTTTTGTGAAATATGTAGGATGTAAAGCATGTCTTAAAGGAAGGGCAAAAACTCAATGGGAAAAGAGGAAGGAACAACAGAAACAAACGATCAAAAGATGCTTGAGTACATGAGGGAGGAGTAAGCTACTTGGCTAGACAGGAGCCAGGGAGAGGACTAATGATAATGACAAAGTCTAGAGGTAGGCTAGGACTAGCCAGGTGATAGGAAGCTGAGAGCTTATCCTACTAGCAATTCTCACGAAAGCTTCTTGAGCCAGTCACATGATGAGGTATACCCACTGCCGTGGATTTGATTCCAACTCATAGCGACCCTATAGGACAGAGTAGAACCGCCCCATACAGTTTCCAAGGAGCACCTGGTGGATTTGAACTGCCAACCTTTTGGTTAGCACCCGTAGCCCTTAACCACTATGCCACCAAGGTTTCCCGATGAGGTATAGTTCGATGAAACACAGAGGAAGATTTATGAACGTGACATAGAAGGTCCTCAGCTAGTACGGTGATGATAAAAACTGAGAGGAAGGATTAGATACTGTTTTGATCATCTAGTGCTGCTGTAACAGAAATATCAAAAGTGCACGGCTTTAACAAAGACAAGTTTAATCTGTCACAGTCCAGTATGCTAGAAGTCCCAATAGAGGGCGCCGGCTCCAGGGGAAGGCTTTCTCCCTCTGTCGGCTCTAGAGGAAGGTCCTTGTGATGCATCAGTCTTCCCTTGGTCGGGGAGTGTCTCAGCGCAGGAACCTCAGGTCCAAAGGACACGCTCTGCTCCCGGCACTGCTTTCTTGGTGGTATGAAGTCCGCCTGTCTCTCTGCTCGCTTCTCTCTTTTATATCTCAAAAGAGATTGGCTTAAGACACTATCTAGTCTTGTAGAGCTCATCAATACAACTGCCACTAATCCGTCCCATTACATCATAGTGATAGGATTTGCAACACATAGGGAAATCACATGCAATGACAAAATGGTAGACAATCATACAAACTGGGAATCATGACCTAGCCAAGTTGACAGATAATTTTGGGGGACACAATTCAATCCATGACAGATTAAAAAAAACACAAAGGAAATACCAAAAGAATTCAGAAACTAATTGGATATGGGAGGACCAGAAAGCAGACATGAACCTGCCCCTCTCCGAAATCTCCCCATCACAGAAAATAATTCTATCTCTACTCCTCTCTTTCTTATACCCCACACACAATTCATCAGAAAATACCATCAGCTACATCCTAAATTATATCCAGAATATGATCATTTTTCACTCTGTCCGTGACTACCAACCTCGTCTAAATGATCATAATCTTTTCATCTTTTTTTTTTTCAATTGAGGTGAAATTCAGATGACATAAAGTTAACCATTTTAAAGTGTACAACTCAGTGGAATATATTCAAAATGTTGTGTGTTTACCATGTTTACCAAGTTCCAAAGTATTTTCATCACTTCAATGGAAAACCCTGTACCCATTAAGCAGTCACTCCCCGTTCCCTCCTCCTGCAGTCCCTGGCAACCACCAATCTGTTCTCTCTCTCTATGGATTTACCTATCATGGGCTTTTCATATCAATGAATCATACAATATGTGGCCTTTTGAACCTGACTTCTTTCACTTAGCATAATGTTTTGAGGTTCATCCACATTGTAGCATTACTGGTACTTCTTTTCATGGCTAAGTAATATTCCATTGTATATATATATCACATTTTGTTTACAATCAGGTTGGAGGATAAAGATGAGTCATTCACATACGATGAAAGTGGAAGCAATGGAAGTTGGTTGGATCATCTCCTTTACTTTGACTTACACAGGAACTTAAGCATTGAGTTCACTGTGGGCAGTAAGGACACAGGTTAGAACCTGTGTCATGTAAACTCTGTGCAACTGATTGATTGCACATCTCTAATCTGACCATTTCTAAGGATGAATTAAGATGGTTTCTAAGATTTCAACACCAAGATGAAAAACTCTCCTGTGTCATCAATCTATACCCTACTATATCCGAACTTATTAAAAAGTGGGATGAAAAATATATTCTGGTCCATAGGGAAGAAAACATACACACACACAAAATGAAATAATTAAAAAAAAAAAAAAAAAGCATGATTGAAATAGCTATCTTGTACGTGACCATAAATTAATCTGAAGTCAACTGCTGGCATACTCTGTAAAGATTTATTTAAATTTTCCTTCTCTAATTAAGAACTGTCCTTTCTCCATGGCCTCATTCCTTTACATTGTCTCTTCACTTATTTTTATTTCTCTATTTCTTTTAACCTCAAATATGTCCTAGTTTATCAACCTCAAAAATGTTACTTCTATAAAAACAAGTAACTGAAACTGTATTTTTCATTCTAACTTGGGTTTCATTATTTACTATCCTAGCAAATTGCATGAGACCACCAAAAAAATTAACTTTCCAGATAAAAAAATTCTTAAAACATTAAAAAATATATTTTTATCTTAATATTAGAAATTATTTATGTTTACATACAAATCTATTATTGGTATCAAACTCAGCTTACCTGAAATATTTTCTGATTGTCTTTGAGGCTTCACAACAAGTTTCGCACCCCCTCCAAAAACAGCAGCCCACATTCGATTATTTAGTGGGTGGGCTGCAAGTCGAAACAATTCATTGGAGGAATTTGTGGCAAGAGCATGTATCAATAAACTTAAGTAAACAGCAACAACAGCTTCACATAACAAAATGTTCAATTTTGGCTGATCTTCATCTTGGACTGAACTCAACAGATTAATAAGTGAGCTCACACCTGTAAAGGTATATAACATCATATGAAGTATATGAGCATAAAGCACCAAAAGGTAAAAAATCCAAATTTAAAATTTACCCAAAATGTATGAACCTATAATATACAAGATACGTATTTCTATAATTTGACCAACAAAACAAAAAATGATAGAAATGTGTTATAACTGATAGAGTAAAACAAGAATCCATTAGTCTATACTGACATGGTAAATGAGTGAAAAAACAAAAAGAGAACAGAAAGCTCTTTCTTATATTAAAATTTCAACTGATAAGTAGAAGGAATGATAGAAGTAGAAAACACCATCAAGTAACCCCCACAGTAATATCTGATTCAGGTAAGAATCATTAACGAATGTTAAAATTATTGTTAAAATATTAAATTTCATTAAGTATACTGTAGTTATGTAACAGAATATCTGTTTTTAGGAAATGAATGCTGAAAAATCTGACTGTAAAACGGCATCACGTCTTAAACATGACTCACTCTTCAACATGTCAGAAAAAAAATCACACACACACATATATATACACACACTACATACTTATATACACTTATACGCATATACACTAAGAGAGACAGAAAGAATGAATGATATAGCAAGCATGGTAAAATGTTAACATTTAGGGAATTTGAGATAAAACTATACAAAAATTCTTGTCAGTATTTTTGCAACTTTTTTCTAAGTCTTAATTATTTCAAAATAAAAACTTATATATGGTATATTTCTAGAAACCTATACATAAATCAATTTTAACTACACACTGAGTTTGCTTCTTCTTTCTACTGCCACGCCATTTACATTTAAACTTTTGACTCAAAGAGTTATTAAGCAAGTACGGGAGAGTTCACTGACAGACAACGTAAGAAAGGGTATTGAGGAGAGTGGAAAAGCTTTGAATTGATGTGGAGAATGAGAAAGAGAGCTAACCAGAGGACAGAAGGATTGGCCAACCGTATGGAATAAAAAAAAAAAAAAAATTTTTTTTTTTTTTTTTTTGAATAGGTGCTATAAAATGGTCCCCCCATCCTAAAATACGAATTTATACTTCTGGAATAACTGTACTTTCTCTGATGTATCTGTGAAATTATGTTTGTGTTACTGGTCTCTGGGACCCTAGATCAGAATTTCTAAGAATAAGAAAGATGGTGTGCTCACCATTATGAAGAATGTTAAGACCTTGCTTTTTTATGCTGGGCTACACCGCTGTGTGTGTTTGTTTTAAATTTTATTGTGCTTCTGGTGAAAGTTTACAGTGCAAACTAGTCTCTTATTCAAAAATTTACATACAAATTGTTTTGTGACATTGACTGCGATCCCCACAATGTGCCAACACTCTCCCCTTTTCCATCCTGGGTTCTCCCTGTGCATTTGTCCAGTTTTCCTGTCCCTTCCTGCCTTCTCACTTCTGCTTTTAGGCAGGTGTTGCCCATTTGGTCTTGTAAACTTGACTAAACTAAGCAGTAAGTTCCTCACGTGTGTTTTATAGGTCTGTCTAATCTTTGGCTGAAAGGTAGACTTTGGGCTTGGCTTCAGTTCTGAGTGTCTGGGTGTCTGGGAGCCATAGTCTTGGAGGCTCCTCCAGTCTCTGTCAGACCAGTTAGTCTCGTCTTCTTTTGTGAATCTGAATTTTGTTCTACATTTTTCTCTAGCTCTCTCCTGGACTCTCTATTGTGACTCCTATCAGAGTGGTCAGTAGCGGTAGCCGGGCACCATCTAGGTCTTCAGGGTTCAGGGTGGTGGAGGCTGTGGGTCATGTGGTCCACTAGCCCTTTGGACTAATATTTTCCTTGTGTCTTTGGTTTCTTTAAATCTCGTTTGCTCTGGACAGGATGGGACCAATAAATGCATTTTAGATGGCCACTCGCAAGCTTTAAGGCCACAGACACTACTTACCTAAGTAAGATGTAGAACATTTTCTTTATGAACTATGTTATGCGCCAATTGACCTAGATGTCCCCGAAACTATGGTCCCCAGCCCCTCAGCCTCAGTAACTCGATCCCTCAAGGTAACTGGATGTGTCTAAGAAGCTTCTGTGACTTTGCCTGGTTCACGTTGTGCTGATTTCCCTAAACTGTGTGTTGTCTTTCCCTTTAGCAAAGTTAATACTCATCTATTATCTAGTCAGTGATTTCCCTTCCCACCCCTCCCCTCCATACTATCAAAGGTTTTTTTTTCTGTGTGTAAAATTTTCTTCAGTTTTTTCAATAGTGGTCTCATAAAATATTTGTCCTTTTGTGATTGCCTTACCTCACTCAGCATAATGCCCTCCAGATTCATCCTTGTTGTGAGATGTTTTCCATATTCATCATTGTTCTTTATTGTTGCATGTACCACTTTTTGTATATACCATAATTTGCTTATCTATTCATCTATTAAGGGGTACTTAAGTTGTTTCCATATTTTTGCTGTTGTGAACAATATTGCAGTGAACATGGGTATGCAAATGTCTGTTAGTTTGACGGCTCTTATTTCTCTAGGATATATTCTCAGGAATGGGATTGCTTGATCATATGGTATTTCCATTTTTAGCTTTTTAATGAGATGCCATATGGTTGTATCATTTTACATTTCCACCAACAGTGCATAAGAGTTCTAATCTCCCTGCAGCCTCTCCAACATTTGTTGTATTCTGTTTCTTTGATTCATGCCAACAGTGTTGGGGTGAGATGGTATCTCATTGTAGTTTTGATTTGCATTTCTGTAATGGCTAGTGAATGCGAGCATTTTCTCATGTGTCTGCAAGCCGCTTGAATGTCTTCTTTGGTGAAGTGTCTGTTCATATCCTTTGAACATTTTTTAATTCGGTTATTTGTCTTTTTGTTATTAAGGTGTTAAGTATTCTACAGGTTTTAGAGATTAAACCATTGCCAGATACATCACATTCAAAATTTTCTTCCCGGTCTGTAGCTTCTCTTTTTACTCTTTTGGTGAAGTCTTTTGATGAACATAAGTGTTTAATTTTTCAGAGCTCCCAGTTACCTAGTTTATCTTGTGTTTGTGCACTATTCGTTATGGTTTGAATTCTATTTATGCCATGTATTAAAAAAATAGGGCCTAACATATCCCTATTTTTTATTTTCAATGATGTCTACCATTTTTGGCTTCGTATTTACGTCACCAACCATTTTGAGTTAGTTTTTTGTATGATGTGAGGTATGGGTTCTCTTTAATTTTTTTACAAACAGCATCCAGTTTTCCCAGCACCATTTGTTAAAAATGCTGTCTTTTCTTCATTTAATGGACTTTGGTGTTTTATCAAAGATCAGCTGGGAGGCGGAGCCAAGATGCCAGAATAGACAGACACTTCCAGTGAGCCCTCTTTACAACAAAGACCCGAAAAAAAACAAGTGAAACAAGTATATTTGTGACAAGCTGGGAGCCTGAGCATCAAAGGCAAGCTTAGACAACAAACTGAGGGGCAGGGGGAGGAAGAGACCATTCAGAAGTGGAGAGAAGTTACCGGATCTAAATCGCGGGGAGCGCTCAGGCACCATTCCCAGTGGGGTGGCAGCGGCTGTGGGCTGGTACTAGCGTTCAGCCGCAGTTTCCTCAGGGAGAAGCAGCCAGCTTCACAGCCTACTCATACTTCCGGAACGTGAGAAGAACGGCACTCTCAACAAAAGCTAAGTACTTGCATGTATTTTACCACGCCTCCAGACCCTAATGCCAGCTTCAGCAGGTGAATCCCTGGGCCTGAGATAAGCCCTGTTGAGCACCTAGAGCCATCATCCCAGCCTTGGAGAAGGAAAAAATTTGCAAATGAGGGAAAAGATAATTTGCTAGCTCCATTAACCAGTGGAGCTCAGGACAAAAGTGGCTTCTGTCCAGAAATAAACTATCCGTGGACCTTGAGCACCTTTCCCTTCTGCATGGACCTGTGTGGGCCTATTTTGGGAGAATAGGCCCTTGTTGGCAAACTCCAACCATCTCAGTTGTGCGGTGGAGAGGTGGGTGTTTGACGTTTGACATTGCTTTGCCTATTAAACAAAGTCCTCACCTACCCAGAACAGGGACCTATGGACTGGTAGCTCCACTCAGGTAACCCAGCAACCCGCAACAGAGGTCCAAAAATAACTGATACCTCCCAGTCCTTACAACCAAAAACATTTGGTGCCCACGGTCTGTCTGCAGAAGCCACCCACCAGCACATTCTAGGGAACAGGGACACATTTTCTTCAGAGACATTTGGGGGTTGGTTCTCAGTCCCCTGCCTCGTTCAGAGCGTAACCCCCTGCTGCAATCAGATACGGGTATATACGCCAATCACCCCTGCCCCTCTAAGGCTGTAGAACAGAGCCTGTACCACACACTTGATGATCAGCTACCTGGAAACCTGAGCTGAAATCATACAAAAAACTGAATGGACTCCTAGACTAATATACCTGATAACAACGCTACACAGCTGGGGACAGGACACCAGAGCTCCAAAGGTGAAAATAATCAAACCAGCTCACTCAAGCAACCCATGGGGTATACCAAAACAAAACAAAGCAAGCAGCTATGACACAGTAAGCAAGCATAAACTAATACAATAGCTTCTAGATGGCTCAGAGACAAGAGTCAATATCAAGTCACATAAAGAAACAAACCTTGATCACCTCAACAGGCTCTCAAAACAAAAAATCCAGGGATCTTCCAGATGAAAGTGCATACCTGGAATTACCAGATGCAGAATACAAAAGTTTAATACACAGAACCCTTCAAGACATCAGGAAGGAAATGAGGCAATATGCAGGAACAAGCCAAGGAACACACAGATAAAGCAACTGAAGAAATTAGAAAGATTATTCAGGAACATAATGACAAGTTTAATAAGCTGGAAAAATCCACAGACAGACAGGCATCAGAAATTCAGAAGATTAACAATAAAGTCAGAGGAGCAGACTTGACCAAGTAGAAGCCAGAATTACTGAACTCGAAGATAAATCACTTGGCACTAATATATTTGAACAAAAATCAGATAAAAGAATTAAAAAAAATGAAGAAACCTTAAGAATCATGTGGGACTCTATCAAGAGAAATAACCTATGAGTGATTGGAGTACCAGAACAGGGAGGGATAAAAGAAAATACAGAGAAAATTGTTGAAGATTTGTTGCCAGGAAACTTCCCTCATATTGTAAAAGATGAGAAGATACCTATCTAAGATGCTCATTGAACTCCACAGAAGGTATACTTTAAAAGAAAGTCACCAAAGCATATTATAATCAAACTTGCCAAAACCAAAGATAAAGAGAGAATTATAAGAGCAGCGAGGGATAAATAAAAAGTCATTTACAAAGAAGAGCCAATAAGAATAAACTCGGACTACTCGGCAGAAACCATGCAGGCAAGAAGGCAATGGGATGACATACTTAAAAAACTGAAGGAAAAAAATTGCCTGCCAAGAATAATGTATCCAGCAAAACTGTCTCTTAAAAATGAAGGTGAAATTAAGATATTTCCAGATAAACTCAACTTTAGGGAATTCATAAAAACCAAACCAAAACTATAAGAAATACTAAAGGGAGCTCTTTGATTAGAAAACCAATAATATCAGGTATCAACCCAAGACTAGAACACTGGGCAGAGCAACCAGAAGTCAACCCAGATAGGAAAATCCAAAAACACAAAGCAAAATTATAACAACAACAAAAAGCCCAAAACAGGGTAACAGCGATGTTATTATATAAAAGAAGACAACATTAAAATAACAAAAAGGAAGTAAGAAATGTAATCATACACCTTCCATATGGAGAGGAAGATACAGCAATACGAAAGAAATAAATGTTAGTTTTAAATTTAGAAAAATAGGGGTAAATACTAAGGTAGCCACAAAGGAGGCAAACTATCCTACTCATCAAAATGAAATACAAGTGAAAAATACACACTCAGAAGAAACAATATCAACAACAACAAATATGAGGAAAGGACAATATCTAAAGAAAATCTACTCACCACATAAAATTAAGTGGGAAAAAGAAACTGTCAACAACACACAAAAAAAGACATCAAAATGACAGCACTAAATTCATACCTATCCATAATTACCCTGAATGTAAATGGACTAAATGTGCCAATAAAGAGACAGAGAGTTGCAGAATGAATTAAAAAACAAGATCTGTCTATATGTTGCCTACAAGAGACACACCTTAGAGACACAAACTAAAACTCAAAGGATGGAAAAAAATATATCAAGCAAACAACAATCAAAAAACAGCAGGAGTGGCAATATAAATTTCTGACAAAATAGACTTTAAAGTGAAATCTATCATAAAGGACAAGGAAGGACACTATATAATGATTAAAGGGACAGTACACCAAGAAGATACATCCATATTAAATATTTATGTACCCAATGACAGGGCTGCAAGATACATAAAACAAACTCTATCAGCATTGAAAAGTGAGATAGACAGCTTCACAATAATAGTAGGAGACTTCAACACACCACTTTCGGTGAAGGGCAGAACATCCAGAAACAAGCTCAATAAAGATATGGGAAGATCTAAATGCCACAATCAACCAACTTGATCTCACAGACATACACAGAACACTCCACCCAACAGCAGCCAAGTATACTTTCTTTTCTAGTGCACATGGAATATTCTCTAGAATAGACCACATATTAGGTCATAAAGCAAGCCTTAGCAGAATCCAAAACACTGAACTATTACAAAGCATCTTCTCTGACCATAAGGCCATAAAAGTGGAAATCAATAACAGAAAAAGCAGGGAAAAGAAATCAAACACTTGGAAACTGAACAATACCCTGCTCAAAAAAGACTGGATTCTGGAAGACATTAAGGATGGAATAAAGAAATTTAGAGAATCCAATGAGAATGAAAACACTTCCTATCAGAACCTTTGGGACACAGCAAAAGTGGTGCTCAGAGGCCAATTTATATCCATAAATGCACACATCCAAAAAGAAGAAAGGGCCAAATCAAAGAATTATCCATACAACTTGAACAAATAGAAAGAGAGACACAAAAGAAACCCACAGGCACCAGAAGAAAACAAACAATAAAAATTAGAGCTGAACTAAATGAAATAGAAAACAGAAAAACAACTGAAAGAACTAACAAGACCAAAAGCCATTCTTTTTTTTAAAAAATCAACAAAACTGATAAACCACTGCCCAAACTGACAAAAGAAAACCAGGAGAGGAAGCAAATAACCTGAATAAGAAGTGAGATGGGCGATATTACAACAGATGCAATTGAAATTAAAAGAATATAAGATTACTATGAAAAACTGTACTGTAACAAATTTGAAAACCTACAAGAAATGGATGAATTCCTAGAAACACACTACCTACCTAAACTAACACAAACAGAGGTAGAACAACTAAATAGACCCATAACAGAAGAAGAGATTGAAAACGTAATCAAACAACTCCCAACAAAAAAATAGCCCTGGCCAGGACAGCTTCACTGCAGAGTTCTACCAAACTTTCAGAGAAGAGTTAAAACCGCTACTACTAAAGGTATTTCAAAGCATAGAAAAGGACTGAATACTACTAAACTCATTCTATGAAGCCACCATATCCCTGATATCAAAATCAGGTAAAGACACCACAAGAAAAGAAAATTACAGACCTATATCCCTCATGAACATAGATGAAAAAATCCTCAACAAAATTCTAGCCAATAGAATTCAACAACATATCAAAAAAATAATTCACCATGACCAAGTGGGATTCGTACCCGGTGTGGAGGGATGGTTCAAAATTAGAAAAACAATTAATGTAACCTACCACATAAATAAAACAAAAGACAAGAATCACATGATTTTATCAACTGATGCAGAAAAGGCACTTGACAAATTTCAACACTCATTCATGACAAAAACTCTCAGCAAAATAGGAATAGAAGGACAACTCCTCAACATAATAAAGGGCATTTACACAAAGCCAACAGCCAACATCACCCGAAATGGAGAGAGCCTGAAAGCATTCCCACTGAGATCGGGAACCGACAACAAAGCCCTTTATCACCACTCTTATTCAACATTGTGCTGGAGGTCCTAGCCAGGGCAGTTAGCCTAGACAAAGAAATAAAGAGCATCCATATTGGAAAGGAAGAAGTCAAAGTATCTCTATTTGCAGATGACATGAACTTACACACAGAAAACCCTAAGAAATCCTCAAGGAAACTAATGAAACTAATAGAAGAGTTCAGCAGAGTATCGGGATATAAGATAAACATACAAAAATCAGTTAGATTCCTCTACACCAACAAAAAAAACATGAAAGAGGAGATCACCAAATCAATGTCATTTACAGTAGCCCCCAAGAAGATAAAATACTTAGGAATAAATCTTACCAAAGATGTAAAAGACTTATACAAAGAAAACTATAGTACACTTCTGCAAGAAACCAAAAAAGACTTACATAAGTGGAAAAACATACCTTGCTCCTGTGTAGGAAGAATTAACATAAAAATGTCTATGCTACCAAAAGCGATCAATACATTTAATGCAATTCCGATCCAAATCCCAATGACATTCTTTAATGAGATGGAGAAACAAATCACCAACTTCATATGGAAGGGAAAGAGGCCCCAGATAAATAAGGCATTACTGAAAAAGAAGAACAAAGTCGGAAGCCTACTTTACCTGATTTTAGAACCTATCATACTGCCACAGTAGTCAAAACAGCCTGGTACTGGTACAACAAATACATGGACCAATGGAAGAGAATTGAGAATCCAGACATAAATCTATCCATATACGAGCAGTTGATATTTGACAAAGGCTCCAAAACAGTTAAATGGGGAAAAGACAGCCTTTTTAACAAATGCTGCTGGCATAACTGGATATTCACCTGCAAAAAAAATGAAACAAGACCCATAACTCACTCCATGCACAAAAACAAGCTCAAAATGGATCAAAGACCTAAATATAAAATCTGAAACGATAAAGATCATGGAAGAAAAAATAGGGACAACATTAGGAGCCCTAATACACGGCATGAACAGTATACAAAACATTATTAACAATGCAGAAGAAAAACTAGATAACAGGGAGCTCCTAAAAATTGAACATCTATGCTCATGCAAGACTTCACCAAAAGAGTAAAAAGACTACCTACAGACTGGGAAAAAGTTTTTAGCTATGACATTTGCAATCAGCGCCTGATCTCTAAAATCTAAGTGATACTGCAAAAACTCAACTACAAAAAGACAACCCAATTAAAAAATGGGAAAAAAAGATACGAATAGACACTTCACTAAAGAAGACACTCAGGTAGCTAACAGATATATGAGGAAACGTTCACGATCATTAGCCATTAGAGAAATGCAGATCAAAACTACAGTGAGATTTCATCTCACTCCAACAAGGCTGGCATTACTCCAAAAAACACAAAATAATAAATGTTGGAGAGGCTGTGGAGAGATTGGAACACTTCTACATTGCTGGTGGGAATGTCAAATGGTACAACCAGTTTGGAAATCAATTTGGTGCTTCCTTAAAAAGCTAGATATAAAACTACCATACGATCCAGCAATCCCACTCCTTGGAATATATCCTAGAGAAATAAGAGCCTTTACATGAACAGATATATGCACACCCATGTTTATTGCAGCACTGTTTAAAATAGCAAAAAGATGGAAGCAACCAAGGTGCCCATCAACGGGTGAGTGGATAAATAAATTACGGTATAGTCACACAATGGACTACTACGCATCGAAAAAGAACAGTGAGGAATCTGTGAAACATTTCATAACATGGAGGAACCTGGAAGGCATTAGGCTGAGTGAAATGAGTCAGTTGCAAAAGGACAAATATTGTATAAGAACACTATTCTAAGAATTTGAGAAATAATTTAAACTGAGAAGAAAACATTCTTTTGTGGTTACAAAAGTGGAGGGGGAGGTAGGGTGGGAGGGGGCATTCACTAATTAGATAGTAGATAACTACTTTAGGTGAAGGGAAAGAGAGCACGCAATACAGGGGAGGTCAGCACAACTGGACTAAACCAAAAGCAAAGAAGTTTCCTGAATAAACTGAATGCTTTGAAGGCCAGCATAGCAGGGGCAGGGGTCTGGGGACCATGGTTTCAGGGGACATCTCAGTCAATTGGAATAATAAAATCTATTAAGAAAACATTCTGCATCCCACTTTGAAGAGTAGCGTCTGGGGTCTTAAACGCTAGCAAGCAGCCATCTAAGATGCCATCAATTGGTCTCAACCCACCTGCAGCAAAGGAGAATGAAGAACACCAAGGACACAAGGTAATTACGAGCCCAAGAGACAGAAAGGGCCACGAGAACCAGAGACTACATCAGCCTGAGACCAAAAGAACTAGATGGTGCCTGGCTACAACCGATGACTGCCCTGACAGGGAACACACCAGAGAACCCCTGAGGGAGCAGGAGAGCAGTGCGATGAAGACCCCAAATTCTCATAAGACCAGACTTAATGGTCTGACTGAGACTAGAAGAACCCTGGTGGTCGTAGCCCCCAGAACATCTGTTGTCCCAGGACAGGAACCATTCCCAAAGCCATCTCTTCAGACGTGAATTGGACTGGACAATGGGTTGGAGAGGGATGCTGGTGAGGAGTGAGCTTCTTGGATCAGGTGGACACTTGAGGCTATGTTGGCATCTCTTGTCTGGAGGAGAGATGAGAGGGTGGAGGGGGTTAGAAGCTGGTGAAATGGACAGGAAAAGAGAGAGTGGAGGGAGAGAGCGGGCCGTCTCATTAGGGGAAAGTAATTTTTTACCAAGGTGTATTTGTTTTTTTTTTTACCAAGGTGTATATGGGTTTTTGTGTGAGAGACTGACTTGATTTGTAAACTTTCACTTAAAGCACAATAAAAAAAAAAAAAAAATCAGCTGATCACAGGCGATGGATTTACATCTGAGTTCTGAATTCTATTCCACTGGTCAATGTATCTATCACCGTACCAGTACCAGGTTGTTTTGACTACTGTAGCTCTGACTACCGTTTCTGAGATCAGGCAGTGTAAGGCCTCCTACTTTGTTCTTTTTCTTCAGTAAGGCTTTGCTTACCCAGGGCCTCTTTCCTTCCGTATAAAACTGATGATCAGTTTCTCCACCTTGATAAAGAATACTGCTGGTATTTGGATCAGGGCTGCATTATATCTGTAGATTGCTTTGGGCAGAATTGACATTTTCACAATGTTGAGTTTTCCTATCTAAAAGCAAGGTGTTTTTCCATTTATGTAGGTCTGTTTCTTGCAGATGTGTTTTGTAGTTTTCTTTGTATAGGTCTTTTATGTCCCATGTTAGATTTATTCCTAAGTATTTTATCTTTTTAGGGGCTATTATAAATGGTATTGTCCTGAATTCCTTTTCAAAGTTCTCTTTGTTGGTATATAGGAACCCAAATGATTTTTGTATGTTGATCTTGTATCCTGGTACTCTGCTGAAACTTTCTATTAGTTCCAGTAGTCTTCTAGTGAAATCTTTGGGGTTCTCTATGTATAGGACCCTATTATCTGTGATTAGGGATGGTTTTACTTCTTTTTTTTTCCAATTTGGATGCCCTTTATTTCTTTTTCTTACCTTATTGCAGTAGCTAGGGCTTCAAGCACAATGTTAAACAGGAGTGGTGATAAAGGACATCCTTTTCTTGTTTTCAGAGGGAATGCTTTCAGCCTCTGTCCTTCGAAAATGATGTTGGCTATTGGTTTTGCATAGATGCTCTTTATTATGTTGAATTTCCCTTCTATTCCTGTTTTATTGAGAGTTTTTATCAGGAATGGGTACTGGGCTTTATCAAACGATCATGTGATTCTTTCCTTTTGTCCTATTCAAGTGGTGGATTACGCTGATGGATTTCCTAATGTTGAATCATCCTTGCATTCCTGGTATGAATCCCACTTGGTCATGGTGTTTTATTTTATGAAATGATGCTGAATTCTATGGAAACCCTGGTGACGTAGTGGTTAAGTGCTACGGCTGCTAACTAAAGGGTCAGCAGTTCGAATCCACCAGGCACTCCTTGGAAATTCTGTGGGGCAGTTCTACTCTGTCCTATAGGGTTGCTATGAGTTGGAATCGACTCGATGGCATTGGGTTTGGTTTTTGGTTTTTGGCTGAATTCTACTGGTTAAAATTCTGTTGAGAATTGGGTTGCTATGAGTCAGAATCGACCTGATGGCAATGGGTATGGGTTATTCATGAGAGATATTGGTCTGTAATTTATTTTTTTATTGTGTCTTTACTTGGTTTTGGTATCAGAATTATGCTTGCTTCAAAGAATGGGTCTGGGAGTATTCCTTCCTTTTCTATGTTCTGAAATAGCTCAAGTAGTACTGGTGAGAGCTGTTCTCTGAATGTTTGGTAGAATTCACCAGTGAAGCTATTTGGGCTAGTTTTTATATTACTTCTTCAATCTTCTCTTTTTATGGGTCTGTTTAGATTTTCTCTCTCAGTTTGTGTTAGTTTAGGTAGATAGCGTGTTTCTAGAAACTTTCTATTTCCTCTAGGTTTTCAATTTTGTTGGAGTACAATTTTTCATAGTATTTTGTTAAGACATTTTTTATTTCAATTGAGTCTGTTGTAATGTCTTCCTTCTTTTTTGGGTTATTTGCTTCCTCCTCTGTTTTTCTGCTTTTTTTTTTTTTCAGTTTGGCCACTGGTTTGTCGATTTTATTGATCTTTTCAAAGAACCCACTTTTGGCCTTATTGATGCTTTCCATTGTTTTTCTGTTATTTATTTAATTACATCTGCCATAATTTTTATTATTTCCTTTCTTCTGCTGCCTGTGGGCTTCTTTTGCAGTTGTCTTTCTATTTGTTCGAGTTGTAAGGCTAAGATTTTGATTTTGGCCCATTCTTTTTTGATGAGTGTACTTATTGTTATAATTGACCTCTGAGCACTGCCTCTGCTATGTCCCAAAGGTTTTGGTATAATGTGTTTTCATTCTCATTTGATTGTAGGAATTTATTTTTATTCCCTTTTTTTTTTTATTCAGTTGTTTTTAAGCAAGTTGTTATTCACTTTCCACATATAGTATTTGATTTTATTCCTTGCCGTTCCTGTTATTGATTTTTACTTTTATAGTGCTATGATCAGAGAGATTATTTTGATGTTTTGGATTTTATTGAGGGTTCTTTTGTGGCCTAAAATGTGGTCTATTCTGGAGAATGTTCCATGTACATTGGAAAAGAATGTATATTTGCTGTCGTTAGGTTAAGTGTTCTATATATGTCTATGAGGTCAAGTTGGTTGATTCTGGCCTTTAGATCTTCTGTATATTTATTGAGTTTCTTTCTAGATGTTCTGTCCTTTACTAAGGGTGATGTGTTGAAGTCTCCTACTATTATTGTGGAGATGTCTAATTCTCTTTTCAGTGCAGTTAGAGTTTGTTTTATGTATTTTGGAGCCCTGTCTTTGGATGTATAGATATTTATTAAGGTTATGTCTTCTTGGTGGACTGCCCCTTTAACCACTATAAAATATCTTACCTTGGCTTTTATGGTATAGTTTGTCTTAAAGTCTGTTTTATTTGACATTAGAATTGCCACTCTTTCTCTTTTTTGGTTACGGTTTGCCTGATATATTTTTTCCATCCTTTGATTTTTAATATATTTATGTCTTTGTATCTAAACTGTGTCTCTTCTAGACAGCATATTGATGGGTGTGGTTTTATTTTTTTCATCCATTCCACCACTCTCTGTCTCTTTACAGCTGCATTTAACCCATTTACATTCAGCATAATTATCAATAAGTATGAGTTCATTGCTGTCATATTGGTGTGGCTTTCTTTGTGTCGCTGACATTTTCTTTGTTCCTCTCACTTTCTCAGGCTGAGTTCCTTTTGTTTGTGGATTTTCTTTACATTTCTTTCATTATTATGGATTTTGTGTTTAAAAAAAAACCCAGTGTGAGGGGGCGGAGCCAAGATGGCGGACTAGGCAGACGCTACCTCGGATCCCTCTTACAACAAAGACACGGAAAAACAAGTGAATCGATCACATACATAACAATCTACCAACCCTGAACAACAAACACAGATTTAGAGACGGAGAACGAACTAATACGGGGAAGCAGCGATTGTTTCCAGAGCCTGGAGCCAGCGTACCAGTCAGGTATGGCACAAGCACAGAGACCTGCTCCACCCTCCTGAACTAACCCCGGGAGGGGGACCAGCCGGTTCCACGGGCGGCGTGGGACGCAGCTGGTAGGAGAAGTCCCTGGGAGGCAGTGACTGGTCTTGGAGCAGAAAGAGCAGCATCCGAGCCGGGGAACCGTCCCGCAGGGATTTGGACTGGACGCAGGTACACCATAACCATGGAGAGTTGCTCCACCCCCCTGAATTAACCCCGGGAAGGGGACCAGCCGGGTCGCGCGGGCGGCGTGGGACTCAGCCGCTGGAGAAGTCCCCGGGAGGCAGCGACTGGTATTGGAGCGGGGAGAACAGCGCCCCAGCCGGGACACTCGGTCACGGCACAAGCACGGGGACCTGCTCCACCCATCTGAACTAACCCCGGGAGGAGGCCCAACTGGTTCTCGGAGGCGGCACGGCCAAGCGGCTGGAGGGACGAGAAGTCCCCGGGAGAGAGCGACTGATTTTGGAGTCGAGAGTGCACCGTCCCAGTAGGGGAGCCTTGACACTGGGCGTGGGGCTGGAAGCGGAGGATCTAACCTTGACTCCAGCGGGCCAGACCCGCCGGGGGCAATCTCCACACAGCCAGCATACATAGGCGACGCGCCCGCGGGAATCTCAGATATAATAGTCATTCCAAGCAAGACAAGCAACTCTGGCTATATTCTGAGGTGCTACTCTCCTATCTCTCTGATCCCTCCCCCACCCTCCCCAGGCGGCTTCATTACCATCTGAATAGCCTGAGCCAGAGGGAGAACTCTGATAGGGATCTGACTGCATTTTTTTTTTCAGCGGATTTTCTGGAAAAACTAGTTTCCCAGTGATGGCTCGGAGACAACAATCCATATCAAACCACTTAAAGAAGCAGACCGTGACAGCTTCTCCAACCCCCCAAACAAAAGAATCAAAACCTTTCCCAAATGAAGATACAATCTTGGAATTATCAGATACAGAATATAAAAAACTAATTTACACAAATGATATCACAAATGAAATTAGGATAACTGCAGAAAAAGCCAAGGAACACACTGATAAAACTGTTGAAGAACTCAAAAAGATTATTCAAGAACATACTGGAAAAATTAATAAGTTGCAAGAATCCATAGAGAGACAACATGTAGAAATCCAAAAGATTAACAATAAAATAACAGAATTAGACAACACACTAGGAAGTCAGAGGAGCAGACTCGAACAATTAGAATGCAGACTGGGACATCTGGAGGACCAGGGAATCAACACCAACATAGCTGAAAAAAAATCGGATAAAAGAATTTAAAAAAATGAAGAAACCCTAAGAATTATGTGGGACTCTATCAAGAAGGATAACCTGCGGGTGATTGGAGTCCCAGAACAGGGAGGGAGGACAGAAAACACAGTGAAAATAGTTGAAGAACTCCTGACACAAAACTTCCCTGACATCATGAAAGACGAAAGGATATCTATCCAAGATGCTCATCGAACCCCATTTAAGATTGATACAAAAAGAAAAACACCAAGACATATTATCATCAAACTCACCAAAACCAAAGATAAACAGAAAATTTTAAAAGCAGCCAGGGAGAAAAGAAAGGTTTCCTTCAAGGGAGAATCAATAAGAATCAGTTCAGACTACTCAGCAGAAACCATGCAGGCAAGAAGGGAATGGGACGACATATACAGAACACTGAAGGAGAAAAACTGCCAGCCAAGGATCATATATCCAGCAAAACTCTCTCTGAAATATGAAGGTGAAATTAAGATATTTACAGACAAACACAAGTTTAGAGAATTTGCAAAAACCAAACCAAAGCTACAAGAAATACTAAAGGATATTGTTTGGTCAGAGAACCAATAATATCAGATATCAGCACAACACAAGGTCACAAAACAGAAGGTCCTGATATCAACTCAAATAGGGAAATCACAAAAACAAACAAATTAAGATTAATTAAAAAAAAAAAAAAAATACACATAACAGGGAATCATGGAAGTCAATAGGTAAAAGATCACAATAATCAAAAAGAGGGACTAAATACAGGAGGCATAGAACTGCCATATGGAGAGTGATACAAGGCGATATAGAACAATACAAGTTAGGTTTTTACTTAGAAAAATAGGGGTAAATAATAAGGTAACCACAAAAAGGTATAACAACTCTATAACTCAAGATAAAAACCAAGAAAAACGTAACGACTCAACTAACATAAAGTCAAGCACTATGAAAATGAGGATCTCACAATTTACTAAGAAAAACGCCTCAGCACAAAAAAGTATGTGGAAAAATGAAATTGTCAACAACACACATGAAAGGGCATCAAAATGACAGCACTAAAAACTTATTTATCTATAATTACCCTGAATGTAAATGGACTAAATGCACCAATAAAGAGACAGAGAGTCACAGACTGGATAAAGAAACACGATCCATCTATATGCTGCCTACAAGAGACACACCTTAGACTTAGAGACACAAACAAACTAAAACTCAAAGGATGGAAAAAAATATATCAAGCAAACAATAAGCAAAAAAGAAGAGGAGTAGCAATATTAATTTCTGACAAAATAGACTTTAGACTTAAATCCACCACAAAGGATAAAGAAGGACACTATATAATGATAAAAGGGACAATTGATCAGGAAGACATAACCATATTAAATATTTACGCACCCAATGACAGGGCTGCAAGATACATAAATCAAATTTTAACAGAATTGAAAAGCGAGATAGATACCTCCACAGTTATAGTAGGAGACTTCAACACACCACTTTCGGAGAAGGACAGGACATCCAGTAAGAAGCTCAATAGAGACACGGAAGATCTAATTACAACAATCAACCAACTTGACCTCATTGACTTATACAGAACTCTCCACCCAACTGCTGCAAAATATACTTTTTTTTCTAGCGCACATGGAACATTCTCTAGACTAGACCACATATTAGGTCATAAAACAAACCTTTGCAGAGTCCAAAACATCAAAATATTACAAAGCATCTTCTCAGACCACAAGGCAATAAAACGAGAGATCAATAACAGAAAAACTAGGGAAAAGAAATCAAATACTTGGAAAATGAACAATACCCTCCTGAAAAAAGACTGGGTTATAGAAGACATCAAGGAGAGAATAAGGAAATTCTTAGAAAGCAACGAGAATGAAAATACTTCCTATCAAAACCTCTGGGACACAGCAAAAGCAGTGCTCAGAGGCCAATTTATATCAATAAATGCACACATACAAAAAGAAGAGCCAAAATCAGAGAACTGTCCCTACAACTTGAACAAATAGAAAGTGAGCAACAAAAGAATCCATCAGGCACCAGAAGAAAACAAATAATAAAAATTAGAGCTGAACTAACTGAATTAGAGAACAGAAAAACAATTGAAAGAATTAACAAAGCCAAAAGCTGGTTCTTTGAAAAAATTAACAAAATTGATAAACCATTGGCTAGACTGACTAAAGAAATACAGGAAAGGAAACAAATAACCCAAATAAGAAATGAGAAGGACCACATCACAACAGAACCAAATGAAATTAAAAGAATCATTTCAGATTATTATGAAAAATTGTACTCTAACAAATTTGAAAACCTAGAAGAAATGGATGAATTCCTGAAAAAACACTACCTACCTAAACTAACACATTCAGAAGTAGAACAACTAAATAGACCAATAACAAAAAAAGAGACTGAAACGGTAATCAAAAAACTCCCAACAAAAAAAAGCCCTGGCCAGGACGGCTTCACTGCAGAGTTCTACCAAACATTCAGAGAAGAGTTAACACCACTACTACTAAAGGTATTCCAAAGCATAGAAAATGACGGAATACTACCCAACTCATACTATGAAGCCACCATCTCCCTGATACCAAAACCAGGTAAAGACATTACAAAAAAAGAAAATTATAGACCTATATCCCTCATGAACATAGACGCAAAAATCCTCAACAAAATTCTAGCCAATAGAATCCAACAACACATCAAAAAAATAATTCACCCTGATCAAGTGGGATTTATACCAGGTATGCAAGGCTGGTTTAATATCAGAAAAACCATTAATGTAATCCATCACATAAATAAAACAAAAGACAAAAACCACATGATCTTATCAATTGATGCAGAAAAGGGATTTGACAAAGTCCAACACCCATTCATGATAAAAACTCTTACCAAAATAGGAATTGTAGGAAAATTCCTCAGCATAATAAAGGGCATCTATGCAAAGCCAACAGCCAATATCACTCTAAATGGAGAGAACCTGAAAGCATTTCCCTTGAGAACGGGAACCAGACAAGGATGCCCTTTATCACCGCTCTTATTCAACATCGTGTTGGAAGTCTTAGCCAGGGCAATTAGGCTAGACAAAGAAATAAAAGGTATCCGGATTGGAAAGGAAGAAGTAAAGTTATCACTATTTGCAGATGACATGATTATATACACAGAAAACCCTAAGGAATCCTCCAGAAAACTACTGACACTAATAGAAGAGTTTGGCAGAGTCTCAGGTTATAAAATAAACATACAAAAATCACTTGGATTCCTCTACATCAACAAAAAGAACACCGAAGAGGAAATAACCAAATCAATACCATTCACAGTAGCCCCCAAGAAGATAAGATACTTAGGAATAAATCTTACCAAAGATGTAAAAGACCTATACAAAGAAAACTACAAAGCTCTACTACAAGAAATTCAAAAGGACATACTTAAGTGGAAAAACATACCTTGCTCATGGATAGGAAGACTTAACATAGTAAAAATGTCTATTCTACCAAAAGCCATCTATACATTTAACGCACTTCCGATCCAAATTCCAATGTCATATTTTAAGGGGATAGAGAAACAAATCACCAATTTCATATGGAAGGGAAAGAAGCCCCAGATAAGCAAAGCACTACTGAAAAAGAAGAAGAAAGTGGGAGACCTCACCTTACCTGACTTCAGAACCTATTATACAGCCACAGTAGTCAAAACAGCCTGGTATTGGTACAACAACAGACACATAGACCAATGGAACAGAATTGAGAACCCAGACATAGATCCATCCACGTATGAGCAGCTGATATTTGACAAAGGACCAGTGTCAATTAACTGGGGAAAAGATAGCCTTTTTAACAAATGGTGCTGGCATAACTGGATATCCATTTGCAAAAAAATGAAACAGGACCCATACCTCACACCATGCACAAAAACTAACTCCAAGTGGATCAAAGACCTAAACATAAAGACTAAAACGATAAAGATCATGGAAGAAAAAATTAGGACAACCCTAGGAGCCCTAATACAAGGTATAAACAGAACACAAAACATTACCAAAAATGATGAAGAGAAACCTGATAACTGGGAGCTCCTAAAAATCAAACACCTATGCTCATCTAAAGACTTCACCAAACGAGTAAAAAGACCACCTACAGATTGGGAAAGAATTTTCAGCTATGACATCTCCGACCAGCGCCTGATCTCTAAAATCTACATGATTCTGTCAAAACTCAACCACAAAAAGACAAACAACCCAATCAAGAAGTGGGCAAAGGATATGAACACACATTTCACTAAAGAAGATATTCAGGCAGCCAACAGATACATGAGAAAATGCTCTCGATCATTAGCCATTAGAGAAATGCAAATTAAAACTACGATGAGATTCCATCTCACTCCAACAAGGCTGGCATTAATCCAAAAAACACAAAATAATAAATGTTGGAGAGGCTGCGGAGAGATTGGAACTCTCATACACTGCTGGTGGGAATGTAAAATGGTACAACCACTTTGGAAATCTATCTGGTGTTATCTTAAACAGTTAGAAATAGAACTACCATACAACCCAGAAATCCCACTCCTAGGAATATACCCTAGAGATACAAGAGCCTTCATACAAACAGATATATGCACACCCATGTTTATTGCAGCTCTGTTTACAAGAGCAAAAAGCTGGAAGCAACCAAGGTGTCCATCAACGGATGAATAGGTAAATAAATTGTGGTATATTCACACAATGGAATACTACGCATCGATAAAGAACAGTGACGAATCTCTGAAACATTTCATAACATGGAGGAACCTGGAAGGCATTATGCTGAGCGAAATCAGTCAGAGGCAAAAGGACAAATATTGTATAAGACCACTATTATAAGATCTTGAGAAATAGTAAACCTGAGAAGAACACATACTTCTGTGGTTACGAGGGGGGGGAGGGAGGGAGGGTGGGAAAGGGTTTTTTATTGATTAATCAGTAGATAAGAACTGCTTTAGGTGAAGGGAAAGACAACACTCAATACATGGAAGGTCAGCTCAATTGGACTGGACCAAAATCAAAGAAGTTTCCGGGATAAAAAGAATGCTTCAAAGGTCAGCGGAGCAAGCGCAGGGGTCTGGGGAACATGGTTAGCGGGGACTTCTAAGTCAATTGGCAAAATAATTCTATTATGAAATCATTCTGCATCCCACTTTGAAATGTGGCGTCTGGGGTCTTAAATGCTAACAAGCGGCCATCTAAGATGCAGCAATTGGTCTCAACCCACCTGGAGCAAAGGAAAATGAAGAACACCAAGGCCACATGACAACTAAGAGCCCAAGAGACAGAAAGGGCCACATGAACCAGAGACCTACATCATCCTGAGACCAGAAGAACTAGTTGGTGCCCGGCCACAATCGATGACTGCCCTGACAGGGAGCACAGCAGAGGACCCCTGAGGGAGCAGGAGATCAGTGGGATGCACACCCCAAATTCTCATAAAAAGACCAAACTTAATGGTCTGACTGAGACTGGAGGAATCCCGGCGGCCATGCTCCCCAGACCTTCTGTTGACACAGGACAGGAACCATCCCCGAAGACAACTCATCAGACATGAAAGGGACTGGTCAGCGGGTGGGAGAGAGATGCTGATGAAGAGTGAGCTAATTATATCAGGTGGACACTTGAGATTGTGTTGGCAACTCTTGTCTGGAGGGGGGATGGGAGGATAGAGAGAGAGGGAAGCAGGCAAAATTGTCAAGAAAGGAGAGACTGAAAGGGCTGACTCAAGAGGGGGAGAGTAAGTGGGAGTAGGGAGTGAGATGTATGTAAACTTATATGTGACAGACTGATTGGATTTGTAAACGTTCACTTGAAGTTTAATAAAAGTTATTAAAAAAAAAAAAAAACCCAGTGCTTACTCAGCCTGTATGTTTTTCTTATTTTTTATTCCGATGAGCAGGTTTGTTAACTTTCTTTGTGGTTACCTTGACGTCTACCCTTATCTTCCTGATTGTGAACCAGTCTTTTATTACTTGATAATCGCCTGGACTTCCTCTCCATTTGAAAGTTCTATACTTACACCATTTATTCCCCCTTTTATCATTTTGACATTGTTTTTTACATACTGACATCTCTGTTTCCCTGTTTTAAGTCTTTTAGCTTTGTTTTATTACTGAGAATTCTTTACCTAGGTTGCTATCTGGATGATGCTGTCCTGTGTCCTAGACTCTGGTTGTTGTTTGATGTTGTTTGTTCTCTAACTGAAGGGCTCCCTTTAATATTTCTTGTAAGTTTGGTTTGGTTTTTACAAATTCCCTTAATTTCTGTTTATCTGGAAATGTTCTAATTTTGTCATTTTTTTTTATTTGAGAGAGATTTACAGAATATACTATTCTTGGTTGACAGTTTTTTTCTTTCAAGGCTTTATAGATATGTCATCTCATTGCTTTCTTCCCTGCATAGTTTACACTGAGTAATCAGAGATTTGTGTTATTGTTCCCTTTTGTGACTTTTCGTTTTTCTCGAGCTGCTCTCAGGATTCTCTCTTTGTCTTTGTTTTTGGCAAATGTGACTTTCATAGGTCTTGGTGACTTTCTTTTGGGGTCTATCCTATAAGGGGTTCACTGAGCTTCTTGGATGGTCAGCTTTTGATCTTTCATGATATTTGGGAAGTTTTCTGACAGCAAATCTTCAACAATCTTCTCTGTGTTTTCCATTTTTTCCTGCTCTGGAATTCCAGTCATGCACAAGTTTTTGCTCTTGATTGTTTCCCAGATAATTCTTCATTTTTCATTCTGTTCTGATTTTTCCTCAAATGGCCTCCATTGATTTGTCTTCAATGTCACTGATTCTGTCTTCCATTGTCTCAAATTTGCTCCTAAGGCTTTCTATTGTGTTGTCTATTTCTGAAATTTTGTTGTTTACCTTTTGGGTTTCTAGTTGCTGTTTTTGTATGATTTTTAATGGTTTGTTTATTTTGACATTTGCTCTTGTATTTTTCCTGAATTTTTCTATGGCTTTATCTGTGTTTTCCTTGATTTTGGCCATGTTTTCATTGTGTTTGTTTGTGTTTTCCATGATTTCGTCTATTTTTTCCTTGGTTTTATCTGCATTTTCCCTGATTTCCTTCCTAATATCTTGGAGAGCCCTAAACATTAGTCTTTTGAATCCCACGTCACATAGTTCCAGTGCTTTTTCTTCTGCTGCAAGGCTATCTGATTCTTTATCTTGGTCACTTGCTGTAGCCATCTTGTCCTGATGTTTCCTATGCTCTGATATTGTCTGCTGTCTCCAAAACATTAAGGCATTACTTTCTTTATTCATTGATTGTATATTCATTTGTTTCATTCTGCTTTTTTGTTTTGTTTTGATATATAAGGGCTTGTGGGCTGGACGTGCTTTGCTGCTTGCTCATCTATGGGCATGATAGCTCTCATCACCTTACCTGGGTTGGCAGGGCAGCAGCAGGCAGGGCAAGCCCGCTTCACTGTATGTTGGTTTGGTGAGGTGGCTAAGGGTGGACTGAGTGGGCGCCGTCTGCTTCCTGATGTTGGTCCTGCAATGTGGGAGCATTCATAGCCCCACACCAGATGGGCAGGGGTGTCAGATGGCAAGTAATACAGGCTTACTTCCCACCATTTAGCCACCATTCAAGTGGCTGGAGGGGAGGGTCAATGTAGGCTCAGTGTGGCGGCAGCCCTGAGTGCCAGGGTACTCAAGTTGTGGCCGCATGGCATAGGCAAGCAGAAAGTGGGGCGGGAGGGAGGAGGAGGTAGCACACAGGGTTAGGTGGGAGAAAGAAAAGAGAGAGAGAGAGAGACGGAAAAAAGGAAAAAAGTGGTAGCACGGTGGGAGTCAGCAGGTGGTGGGGTAGACCTGTGGGCCTGTGGGAAACGAGGAGAGGTGGCATACGGGGCTAGGTAACAGGGTTAAAGAAAAGAAGAAAAAAGAAAGAAAAGGAAAAATAAATGCAGTGCATTGGGGGCTGGCAGGTAGAGACAGGGAGACCGGGGGTAGTGGCAGGACAGTGCTCCAGTGGCACTCCATCCTTGGCAGTGCTGCCGGGTTGGTGGGAAGGGGGGGAAGGTAGTATATGGGGCTAGGAGTGAGAAAGGAAAAAAATGGTAACACCATGAGGGTTGGTGAGTGAGGGCAGGACTGACCCATGGGCTGGTGGGAAGGGATGGGAGGTGGCTTATAGGGTTTGGTGGGAGGAATAAAGAAAAGAAAGACATAAAAAGAAAAAAAAAGGTGGCGCAGTGGGAGCCAGTAGGTGTAAGTGGGGCGAGGCAGGGATGGTGGAAGCCCAATGGGTCTCTAGCCACAGTGGTGAAGTAGGGCCAGCAGGAAAGGGGTGAGATCGTGTACAGGGCTAGGCATGAGATTAGAAAAGGAAAAAAGAAAAAAGAATTGGTGGTGAAATGGGGGCAGGGTGGACCCGGGGGCCAATGGTGAGAGGGAGAAGGAAAAGAAAAATAGCAGTGCTGTGGGGGCCAGCGGGTGGGTACAGGGTAGACCAGGGGTGGTGGAAGGCAAGTGGCTTTCTAGCCTCAGCAGCACAGCAGGGGCCTGGGGAAAGTGGCATATGAGACTAGATGGGAGGGACAAAGAAAAGGAAGAAAAAAAAATTGGGGGATGGTTGAAGCCAGCAAGTGAGGGCAGCATGGGCCCAGAGGCCGGTAGGGAGGGGAGGTGGCATATTGGGCAGGAAGAGAGAAAAGGGAAAAAGAAAGAAAAAAAAAGGTGGGGGGGAAAAAAGCCACTAAAGCAGGCTTCTGTTGTGGACCCCGGCGGTGGAGGCAGCTGGGATGGGGCGGTTCTTGCTAATACTCACCAGAAGAGTGAGGGGTGGGAAAGCGTGTTTCTCTGGTTACCAGGTGCTCTGTCTCCTCTTGGGAGCTCCGTAAAGTTGCCTTCCCATAGTCCCTATCCAGGGTCGTTGGTGGCTATGTTTCAAGATGGTGATGCTGTGCCATATTAGTTGGCAGGGGACCTCCACACCGTATCTCTTCTTATTCTCTGTTTTCTGTCAGCTTCTTCTTCCGTTCGGTGTTTGTAGTAATTCTTTATCTCTTCATTTGATGCTCAGGTTTCCAGGACTGATGACTGTATCTGTTTTACTTAGTTTTTCAGGTTTTTGCTGCAGAGGAATAGCCTGGAGTATCTGTCTAGGGCGCCATGTTGGCTCTGCCTAACACAGCTCGTTTTTGAAGCCTTAACTTTCTGAGTCTTCAGAGAAAAACCAAACCCGTTGCCATCAATTTTGACTTGTAGCCAACCTATGGGCAGAGTAGAACTGTGCCACAGGGTTTCTAAGGTGCGGCTGGTGGATTTGAACTGCCAACTATTTGGTTAGCAGCCAGACAACATTATAGTACTTAAGAATTCCTAATCCACACCAGAAGACATCATCAAAAACAAACAAAAAACAAACACTATTCACCAAATCCACAAACAGTGACAATCCAGAAACTAAGTAGCTTTAAAAAAAGGAACTGTGAAAAAATATTTTAAATCCTTACCAGGCCATTGAGCAGGAGATGAATTCGGTGTTGCATGTTCTTCAATGCTTTCTGTTCTTAATCTTCGACGGTCACTTAAAAGAAGTCCTTGGTAAGCCATTCCTGTAAACTGATTTCCTTCAGTTTGACTGCTGAAACAAGTATGTTCTGTTATTTATTATCCTCATGGAAGTAGTAATTCACATGACATGCATCATTTATTTTAGATGATTTAGTAAAAAAAAGTTCTTAAAACTAAGTTCACTCTTCTAATGAGAATTTATTTTAGAAAGTTCTTGAAATGAGTTATAAATATTTATTAATAGTTTTATAAAACAAAATACCAAGATGATATGAATTTTATTTACTATGTTGGGCAGATGACATTTAGTTTTTTAAAGTCTTTTCCAGGGGCTACTTACTACTTTAAAATGTTTTCAGTTTTCTAAATGCTCCCATTTTTTTTTTTAATAATTTTATTGTGCTTTAAGTGAAAGTTTACAAATCAAGGCAGTCTGTCACATATAAGCTTAAGTACACCTTACTCCATACTCCCACTTACTCTCCCCCTGCGTCAGACCGCTCCCTCCTTCCAGTCTCTCCTTTCGTGATGATTTTGCCAGTTTCTAACCCTCTCTACCCTCCTATCTCCCCTCCAGACAGGACATGCCATCACAGTCTCAAGTGTCCACCTGATACAAGTAGCTCACGCTTCATCACCATCTCTCTCCTACCCACTGTCCAGTCCCTTCGTTGTCTGATGAGTTGTCTTCAGGAATGGTTCCTGTCCTGGGCCAACAGAAGGTTTGGGGACACTGACTGCAGGGATTCTTCTAGTCTCAGTCAGACCATTAAGTCTGGTCTTTTTATGAGAATTTGGGGTCTGCATCCCACTGTTCTCCTGTTCCCTCAGGGGTTCTCTGTTGTGCTCCCTGTCAGGGCAGTCATCGGTTGTGGCCGGGCACCATCTTGTTCTTCCGGTCTCAGGATGATCTAAGTCTCTGTTTCATGGGGCCCTTTCTGTCTCTTGGGCTCAAAATTATCATGTGACCTTGGTATTCTTCATTCTCCTTTGATCCAGGTGGGTTGAGACCAATTGATGCATCTTAGATGACTGCTTGTTAACATTTAAGACCCCAGATGCCACACTTCAAAGTGGGATGCAGAATGTTTTCATAATAGAATTATTTTGCCCATTGACTTAGAAGTCCCCTTAAGCCATAGTCCCCAAACCCCCGCCCTTGCTCCGCAGACCTTTAAAGCATTCAGTTTATCCCGGAAACTTCTTTGCTTTTGGACCAGTCCAGTTGAGCTGACCTTCCGTGTATTGAGTATTGTCCTTCCCTTCACCTAAAGTAGTTCTTATCTATTAACTAATCAGTAAATAACCCTCTACCACCCTCCCTCCCTCCCCCCCTCTTAACCACAAAAGTATGTGTTCTCAGTTTATACTATTTCTCAAGGTCTTATACAATATTCGTCCTTTTGCATCTGACTAATTTCACTCAGCATAATACCTTCCAGGTTCCTCCATGTTATGAAATGTTTCACAGATTTGTCACTGTTCTTTATCGATGCGTAGCATTCCATTGTGTGAATATACCACAATTTATTTAACCATTCATCCGTAGATGGACACTTTGGTTGCTTCCAGCTTTTTGCTATTGTAAACAGAGCTGCAATAAACATGGGTGTGCATATATCTGTTCGTGTGAAGGCTCTTATTCCTCTAGGGTATATTCTGAGGAGTGGGATTTCTGGGCTGTATTGTAGTTCTACTTCTAACTTGTAAAGAAAACGCCAGATAGATTTCCAAAGTGGTTGTACCATCTTACATTCCCACCAGCAGTGTGTAAGAGTTCCAATCTCTCTGCAGCCTCTCCAACATTTATTATTTTGTGTTTTTTGGATTAACGCTGGCCTTGTTGGAGTGAGATAGAATCTCATCGTAGTTTTAATTTGCATTTCTCTAATGCCTAATGATCGAGAGCATTTTCTCATGTATCTGTTAGCTGCCTGAATATCTTCTTTTGTCTTTTTGTGGTTGAGTTTTAACACAATCATATAGATTTTAGAGATCAGGCGCTGGTCGGAGATGTCATAGCTGAAAATTCTTTCCCAGTCTGTAGGTGGTCTTTTTACTCTTTTGGTGAAGTCTTTAGATGAGCATAGGTGTTTGATTTTTAGGAGCTCCCAGTTGTCTGGTTTCTCTTTGTCATTTTTGGTAATGTTTTGTATTCTGTTTATGCCTTGTATTAGGGCTCCTAACGTTGTCCCTATTTTTTCTTCCATGATCTTTATCATTTTAGTCTTCATGTTTAGGTCTTTGATCCACTTGGAGTTAGTTTTTGTGCATGGTGTGAGGTATGGGTCCTGTTTCATTTTTTGGCAAATGGATATCCAGTTATGCCAGCACCATTTGTTAAAAAGACTATCTTTTCCCCAATTAACTGACACTGGTCCTTTGTCAAATATCAGCTGCTCATATGTGGATGGATTTATATGGGTTCTCAATTCTGTTCCATTGGTCTATGTGCCTGTTGTTGTACCAATACCAGGCTGTTTTGACTACTGTGGCTGGATAATAGGTTCTAAAATCAGGTAGAGTGAGGTCTCCCACTTTCTTCTTCTTTTTCAGTAATGCTTTACTTATCCGGGGCTTCTTTCCCTTCCATATGAAGTTGGTGATTTGTTTCTCTATCACATTAAAAAACGTCATTGGAATTTGGATCAGAAGTGCATTGTATGTATAGATGGCTTTTGGTAGAAAGGACATTTTTACTATGTTAAGTCTTCCTATCCATGAGGCAAGGTATGTTTTTCCACTTCTGTAGGTCCTTTTTAGTTTCTTGCACTAGTACCATGTAGTTTTCTTTGTATAGGTCTTTTACATCTTTGGTAAGATTTATTCCTAAGTATTTTATCTACTTGGGGGCTACTGTGAATGGTACTGATTTGGTGATCTCTTCTTCGATGTTTTTTTTGTTGATGTAGAGGAATCCAAGTGATTTTTGTATGTTTATCTTATAACCTAAGACTCTGCCAAACTCTTTTATTAGTTTCAGTAGTTTTCTGGAGGATTCCTTAGGGTTTTCTGTGTATAAGATCATGTCATCTGCAAATAGAGATAATTTTACTTCCTCCTCGTGAATCTGGATGCCCTTTCTTTCTTTGTCTAGCCTAATTGCTCTATCTAGGACCTCTAGCACAATGTTGAATAAGAGCAGTGATAAAGGGCATCCTTGTCTGCTTCCCGTTCGCAAGGCAAATGCTTTCAGGCTCTCTCCATTTAGGGTGATGTTGGCTGTTGGCTTTGTATAGATGCCCTTTATTAGGCTGAGGAATTTTCCTTCAATTCCTATTTTGCTGAGAGTTTTTATCATGAATGGGTGTTGGACTTTGTCAAATGCCTTTTCTGCATCAATTGATAAGATCATGTGGTTTTTGTCTTTTGTTTTATTTATATGGTGGATTACATTAATGGTTTTTCTAATATTAAACCAGCCTTGCATACCTGGTATAAACCCCACTTGGTCGTGGTGGATAATTTTTTGATATGTTGTTGAATTCTATTGGCTAGAATTTTGTTGAGGATTTTTGCGTCTATGTTCAGGAGGGATATAGGTCTGTAATTTTCTTTTTTTGTGGTGTCTTTAACTGGTTTTGATATCAGGGATATGGTGGCTTCACAGAATGAGTTAGGTAGTATTCCATCATTTTCTGTGCTTTGAAATACCTTTAGTAGTGGTGGTGTTAACTCTTCTCTGCAAGTTTGGTAGAACTCTGCAGTAAAGCTGTCCGGGCCAGGGCTTTTTTTTGTTGGGAGGTTTTGGATTACCTTTTCAATCTCTTTTTTTGTTATGGGTCTATTTAGTTGTTCTACTTTTGATTGTGTTAGTTTAGGTAGGGAGTGTTTTTCTAGGAATTCATCCATTTCTTCTAGGTTTGCAAATTTGTTAGAGTACAATTTTTCATAATAATCTGGTATGATTCTTTTATTTTCAGTTGGGTCTGTTGTGATGTGGCCCATCTCATGTCTTATTTGGGTTATTTGTTTCCTTTCCTGTATTTCTTTAGTCAGTCTGGCCAATGGTTTATCAATTTTGTTAATTTTTTCAAAGAGCCAGCTATTGGCTTTGTTAATTCTCTCAATTGTTTTTCTGTTCTCTAATTTATTTAGTAGTTCAGCTCTAATTTTTATTATTTGTTTTCTTCTGGTGCCTGATGGATTCTTTTGTTGCTCGCTTTCGATTTGTTCAAGTTGTAGGGACAGTTCTCTGATTTTGGCTCTTTCTTCCTTATGTATGTGTGCATTTATCAATATAAATTGACCTCTGAGCACTGCTTTTGCTGTTTCCCAGAGGTTTTGATAGGAAGTATTTTCATTCTCGTTGCATTCTATGAATTTCTTTATTCCCTCCTTAATGTCTTCTATAACGCAGTCTTTTTTCAGCAAGGTATTGTTCAGTTTCCAAGTATTGGATTTCTTTTCCCTAGTTTTTCTGTTATTGATTTCCACTTTTATGGCCTTGTGGTCTGAGAAGATGCTTTGTAATATTTCAATGTTTTGGATTCTGCAAAGGTTTGTTTTATGACCTAATATGTGGTCTATTCTAAAGAATGCTCCATGTGCGCTAGAAAAAAAAGTATACTCTGCAGCTGTTGGGTGGAGTGTTCTGTATAAGTCCTTGAGGTCAAGTTGGTTGACTGTAGCAGTTAGGTCTTCCGTGTCTCTATTGAGCTTCTTACTGGATGTCCTGTCCTTCTCTGAAAGTGGTGTGTTGAAGTCTCCTTCTATAAATGTGGAGGTGTCTATCTCACTTTTCAATTCTGTTAAAGTTTGTTTTATGTATCTTGCAGCCCTGTCATTGGGTGCATAAATATTTAATATGGTTATATCTTCCTGGTCAATTGTCCATTTTATCATTATGTAGTGTCCTTCTTTATCGTTTGTGGTGGATTTAACTTTAAAGTCTATTTTGTCAGAAATTAATATTGCTACTCCTGCTCTTTTTTGCTTATTGTTTGCTTGATATATTTTTTTCCATCCTTTGAATTTTAGTTTGTTTGTGTCTCTAAGTCTAAGGTGTGTCTCTTGTAGGCAGCATATAGACGGATCGTGTTTCTTTATCCAGTCTGAGACTCCCTGTTTCTTTATTGGTGTATTTAGTCCATTTACATTCAGCGTAATTATAGATAAGTATGTGTTTAGTGCTGTCATTTTGATGACTTTTTCTGTGTGTTGTTGAGAATTTCATTTTTCCACTTACTTTTTTGTGCTGAGATGTTTTTCTTTGTAAATTGTGTTCATTTTCATAGTAGTTGAATTTATGTTTGCTGAGTAATTATGTTTTTCTTGTTTTTTATTTTGATTTATGGAGTTGTTAGACCTCTTTGTGGTTACCTTAATATTTACCCTTATTTTTCTAAGTAAAAACCTAACTTGTATTGTCTTATATCGCCTTGTTTCCCTCTCCATATGGCAGTTCTATGCCTCCTGTATTTAGTCCCTCTTTTTGATTATTGTGATCTTTTACATATTGACTTCAATGATCCCGTTTTGAGCATTGTTTTCTTTTTAAAATTAATCTTAATTTGTTTTTGTGATTTCCCTATTTGAGTTGATATCAGGATGTTCTGTTCTGTGACCTTGTGTTCTGCTGGTATCTGATATTATTGATTTTCTCACCAAACAATTTCCTTTAGTATTTCTTGTAGCTTTGGTTTGGTTTTCGTAAATTCTCTAAGCTTGTGTTTATCTCTAAATGTTTTAGTTTCACCTTCATATTTGAGAGAGTGTTGCTGGATATATGATCTTTGGCTGGCAGTTTTTCTCCTTCAGTGCTCTATATATGTCATCCCATTGCCTTCTTGACTGCATGGTTTCTGCTGAGTAGTCTGAACTTATTCTTATTGATTCTCCTTTGTAGGAGACCTTTCTTTTATCCCTGGCTGCTTTTAAATTTTTCTCTTTATCTTTGGTTTGGCAAGTTTGATGATAATATGTTTTGGTGATTTTCTTTTTGGACTTATCTTATATGGGGTTCGATGAGCATCCTGGATAGATATCCTTTCGTCTTTCATGATGTCAGGGAAGTTTTCTGCCAACAGATCTTCAACTATTCTTTCTGTATTTTCTATTATCCCTCCCTGTTCTGGGACTCCAATTACACGCAAGTTACTCTTCTTGGTAGAGTCCCACATGATTCTTAGGGTTTCTTCATTTTTTTTTTAATTCTTTTATCTGATTTTTTTCAGCTGTATTTGTGTCAATTCCCTTGTCCTCCAGGTCCCCCACTCTGCATTCCAATTGCTCGAGTCTGCTCCTCTGACTTCCTATTGAGTTGTCTAATTCTGTAATTTTACTGTTAATCTTTTGGATTTCTGAATGCTGTCCCTCTATGGATTCTTGCAACTTATTAATTTTTCCACTATGTTCTTGAATAATCTTTTTGATTTCTTCCACTGCTTTATCAGTGTGTTCCTTGGCTTTTTCTGCAGATTGCCTTATTTCATTTATGAGGTCATCCCTGATGTCTTGAAGCATTCTATAAATTAGTTTTTTATATTCTGCACCTGGCAATTCCAGGATCATATCTTCATTTGGGAAAGATTTTGATTCTTTAGTTTGGGGAGTTGTAGAAGCAATCATGGTCTGCTTCTTTATGTGGTTTGATATCGACTGCTGTTTCCGAGCCATCTATAAGATATTGTAATGATTTATTTTATATTTGCTCACTGAGCCTTATCTTGTTTTGTTTTCTTTCTATATATGTAGATGGGCTACTAGATTGCGCTGTCTTGATTGCTGTAACCCTTGAATCACTTATGTCCTATTACCAGCTGGTTTGGGTTGTTACCAGATATATAAACCTAAGAGTCTGTTCACTATTCTTGAGTAGAATCTGACTTTGGGTCATCAAGTGTGTGGTGCAGACTGTCACCTATCCACCTAGAGGAGTAGTGGTGATAGTTGTGTGCACCAGATTCTAGTAGCAGCAGGGGGTCACACTCCAGGGAGGCAGGATGCTGACAGGCTTCCCCCAAGTGCCAGTGAGGTAGGTGTGTCTCTTCTCCTAAAGCACTTTGGTGGGTGGGCTCTGCAGCTGTACCTTAGGCACCCAGTGCAAGTACCTCTATAGATTGGTAGGTGTCACCATCCTTAGGCCCCTAAGGCAGGAGGCTAAGTGGTCTGAGGGGAGCTTCAGCCCTCAGTTCCCCACTGTGGGTCAGTGAGGGCTCTGTTGAATATGCAGAGATATCAGACCTGGGAAACTTGTCCTTCCAGTAATCAGCTAAAACAATTCAGTCAGATCCCTCTCAGAATTGCCTTTGCATTATAATAGCCACCACGTTCCCTGTAGGGATGAAAGCCCAAGACAGTGGATCTCATATGCTTTGCTGGAGCTGGTTCTGTATTTTTAGTCCAATTAGGGAAGGATTTTTGGTCCCTGGGTTTTTTGTAGCTGCTTCTCTCAGGCCAGGAGAATGGATCAGGAAAAGACGAAAAAAAAAAAAAAAAAGGAAAACCGCAGAGCACTTCACTCTCTGGCTCAGGAAATTCCAAGGTTAATGAAGCCGCCTGGGATGGGCAGGGGAGGGATCAGATAAATAGGAGAGAGTAGCACCCTGGAATATAGACAAAGCTACTTATCTTGTTTGGTGATGACTGTTTTATCTGAGATTCCCGAGGGGTGTGTAGCCTGTGTGTGTTGGCTGGGTCGAGATTGCCCCCGAGGGTCAGGCCCATGTCCTGTGCTTGTGCTGCCTCAGAAGCCTTGGTCAGTTCCTCCGCTCCCAGTCCAAAGCCCAGCACCAAGGCTTCCTGGCTGGGACGCCGCACTCCAGGCTCCAAAATCAGTCACTGCCTCCCGGTGACTTCTTGTCCTGTCAGCCGTGTCGCTGCGCTGCCTGAGTACACTGGCTGGGCTTCCCCCGAGGTCACTTCTGTGGGCTAGGGCTGCGACCCCTGTTTGCACCGTTTCAGGATGCCGTGCTCAGCTCCCCTGCGCACAGTCCAAAGCCCAGTGCCAAGGTTTTCTGACTGGGACGCTGGCTCCAAGCTCTGAAAGTAGTCGCTGCTTCCCCGTGGTTGTTCGTTCTCAGTCTCTGTCACTCAGGTCAACACTTTAGAACTGTGTTTGATGGTCAGGGTTCGTAGATTGTCACGTATGTGATCGATTCACTTGTTTTTCCGAGTCTTTGTTGCAAGAGGGATCCGAGGTAGCTTCTGCCTAGTCAGCCATCTTGGCCCCCTCCCCTCCCATTTTTATTAAAAAAAAAAAGTCAGAGATAACAAGACTACTGTTGGTATAAGCACATCTTAGGTAAAAAGTCTCAGGGTACTACTCTTTTGCATTTTTTACTCTGTGAAGTTGTGTAAGCTTAATCCTGAATTAAAATCTAATACGTCCTTGAGAACTATATTTTAGAAATACCTAATCCTAAAGCCAAATACCTAATCCTAAAGCCAAATGTGTCTCTAAATATTTACTTCCCTTTTCATAATGACTATTTTTGTGAAGCTGGGGAAAATACAAAAAAAAGAAAGTAAAGATGACTCATTGAAAGTCAATCATAGACTAAAGACTGGGAAATGCACATTTTTTTTTTAAATATCCTTGGATTCTCAATTGGCACCATTTTAACCAGTGACAGTATCAAACAGCAAGTTGTTTTAGATTATTAAGATGACCACAGTCAACTGAATCAACTTTTTTAAACTTTAGATATCTAAATCTTTGAAGTTATTTATACCTGGCCTGATTGGAATCAAAACGCATACCATTTTGAGAGCATAATTCTTCACATAGTATCAAATGTTCCAAAAAAGGCTGTTAAATTTACCAAAAAAAACCTAGACATATGTCTAATATATATTTAACATGTATCTATTTATAAACTTTTCATTTATTATCGTAAACAATTTAAACTGGATTATCTTTTGAAGTGATCAATTTCTTAGTCCTTTAATTGTCATTAAGATGCAAATTATACAATGATGAAAGCAATTTGTCATTTAGAGAAATTCAAACCATTACTTCTAACTGATATCATTTCCAAAGACTTTTACGTCATACATAAATGGATAAGTAAAATTGATTTTAATAATTCCATTTTAGGAATATACTTTCTCATATTTTACAAAGCATTTCCTCCTTCAATTGAAAATCAGTTAAACAAACAGAAGTTAATCCAATGGTAAAAAATAATTCCTAAGGGGGAAAAATTTAGAAAACTTCATATCATAAATTATTTTGGACAACGAACACCTTTTCTTGAGGAAAAAAAAAGATGGTGATGATGTTAATTTCCATTTGCTATCTATTATTTTCTATATTCCCTGTTGTTACTAGGTGACAACTAAATTAATATTATTCTTGTCTCTCTTCCTAAAGTACACATAGCAGTCATATTTGGGGATTTTTCAGTCCACAAGAAATAAAACCTTAATATAACTCTAGAACAGTTTATTGTTGTCACTATATTAGGACAGTTTCGGGTGATTTTTTCTTACCTGTAGCTGTGACTGTCACATAGCGCTTGGTAAATTGATGCAGAAAGTGATGCTGCTAGTGAATGAAGTGTGTGCACCTAAAACCAAAACAGCCAGAATTACATTTTATACTAACATTTTTACCCAACAATTACATCTTAAAAATTAGAAAACATTCATGAAATCACCAACGACCCGGACTGTAAAAGATTACCACCTACTTTCAAACTTCTAAGACAACACTCACCCACCTTTATGTACATCCCTGCAAAAAAAGCCCACTGAGACACATCCACATCTTGATTGAATATTTACTTACTGTGAGTCTTTGATTTACCAGGCCGAGAATGAAATGCCAATGATCATACTAGTGGGACTTATTCTAGCCTACTGAAGATTAGCTTAAATAGTAATATTCCAAAAACACCAGAGTCAGAGTATGCATAGAATAGTCAGCACTTTTATTTAAGCTTGTCTTAGGAAACGCCTCTGGATAAATTTACTTGTTCTTTTCAAGAAGAATGAATTAAATCTGTTTAGTAAATACATCAATCACTGTGTGAAATGGCTGGTTTTCCAGAAAGCAAGTAACTTACTTAGTACTCATGAATGGGACATAGTCTTAGAATCTTAAATTTAGAAAATTTAAAAATTATCAATATAACATAAAAACCACATCCTAAAATGCCATACTGAATCAACACTGGACTCAGAAAATCTTAAAATCTGAAGAGAACTTAGAAACAGTTTCATACTCTGGAAGCCTTATCCAAATTTCTAAGAATTGGAAAAGTCTAATTAGAATTTATATGTATTTTATGCCTTCTCTATGTGCCCATATCCATTTGACAAATAATTTAAGTATTCTCCACTAAAATACTGATATAAATTAATTCGTGCTATAGTCTCTAATAGGTTAATATAATCAGTAAGTCTTGGGGTCTTCAGGAAAAACGTACTACCTGAGATTGAATGTGCCATTCAAACAAAAGAAATAAAAATTAAAATGTTAGGGCACCTGAGATGACATCAACAACTGGAGTTGGAAAACGCACAGCACAAGTAAGCTAGGCTATCACAGTGGAAGTCTGAACAACTCCCCAGGTCCTGCCTGCTCCCTGGTGTTCCTTGGAATGCATCAGTTTTTAAGTTCTCAGAGCAGAGCATAACGTTTAATTTTGGGTACTAACCCTATCAAAACTCCAACTGCCCCTAACAATTACATACAAAAACCCAAAAAGAATTGTTGCCATTGAGTCAATTCCGACTCATAGCGACCCTATAGGATGGAGAAGAACTGCCCCCACAGGGTTTCCAAGGTTGAAAATCTTTATGCAAGCAGACTGCCACATCTTTCTGCCACAGAGCAGCTGGTGGGTTTGAACTGCCAACCTTTCAGTTAGCTGCCAAGCACTTAACCACTGCGCCACCAGGGCTCCTATCACATAAAAAAAAAAAAAAAAATTACATAGCCCCCCAATAAATATAGTCACCAGGGAAACTATAATGAAGATACTCTGGGACCGTTTCTGATCACTCACGGTTCTCTCCCAGGTTCTCTCCCAACTTACATTTTTACAACATCTTGGCATATAAGCAAATAGGTATGTATATTTCTAACTTAATGGCTCATTTAAGGAAAATGGAGGATCAAAAGAAATACTGTGGCTAGGACACAGTCTAGAAAATGAGTTTTATTATGAAAAAGGATTTGCCTGTCTTAAAGGAAGGCAATAACTTTTCCAGAAGTAAGAAGAATGCTTACTTTTAAATTACATTTATTGGACAAATAATCTTGAATTAATAAAAAAAAATTAATAGGGAGAGAGAAATTAGCCCATAAAACCACTCTAAAATATTTCCTCTAAGTTCAAATTACAAGAAAAGTATAACATATTTATCTTCTCAGTGTGTATGATATCAAATGATCATAAACTTTACATTACCTTCACATCTTCAATATTGGGATGAGGTGGTGTTTTCATCTGAACGATGGTATAAAGTATATCATGGATGTGATTATTTAAGTACAATACAGGATTAGCTATGACTGTTTTTGTTGAAGCAATACTTGCTGAAAGCAGAGGGAGGGTAGTAGGCAATGGTAGTGGAGACTGGAGCTGCTTTACTGTAGTTTCCTAGGGAAGACAGTGGATTTTTTTTCAAAGTGGTTAAAATTAAGAAGAAAAAAAATTAATAATTATCTGATAAATACTGGTGATAAACATTTGAATAAAAGCAATATGTTCACTTACTTATTCATTCATCCCACCAGAATTTATTGAGTATCTGGTATGTACCAGGCACTATGCTAGATGTCAAAAGTACAAAGATGCATATAACATGTTGTGCTCTCAAGTTTCGAAGGCTACTCCTAATTACCCAATTTTAGTCTAAAAAGACCCATGGAGAGAGCAAATATCTGCCTCCTACAGACAGAGGAGCTAAACATATTTAGATTAGCTAGTGTTTTTTTTTTAGTGAAAGGAGCTTTATAGCTATAAATGGAAAAGCTAGTGAAATTATTAAAAATACACAAGATCGAAAATAAAAATGATGTTCATACCTGCTGGGATTCTTGTAGCAAAAATTTGAGTTCCATCCTTACTGAGGCCAGACCCCCACCTTGGGCCCCATGAAGGCTACAGTAACTAAGAAACACCCTTAGGAGATCTTGATTTTTCTGCAACCATAACTTCCGTCGTTCTGCATGCTCTCGTTTAGCCTGTAATCGTCGTCTTTCTATTTGGTGGCGCTCATAGGAACCAATATCTGGTTTGTCCACCATTTCTCCCTGATCCAGAAGATCACTCTCTTCTTTGGAATATGTTTTACCAGAATATTCTTTAATAACTGATTCATGATTACATATCTCATGCAAGGCAGCAATTTCCTTTTCAAGCCAGTTATAAAGTTGAAATCTGAGTTTCCCTCCATCTACTTCATAACCTGTAGCCAATGTTCTTAGTTCAGTCATGAGAATCTTTAAACAGGCTCTGAATTTTAGTTGTTCAGCAATCACATCAACTTCAGTGTCACCTTTAAGAGAATCCTCTTCCTGAGGAGTCAATAACATACTAGGGTCTGGGACTTTCTGATCTTCTTGTCTATCTTTTTCCCTGTCATCTGTACTTTTCATTACTAAACCAATGCCATCTTCTTCCTCTACTTCTAAGGCACTATCATTATCATGCTCTTCCCCCCAATCAAGATTAAGAGGTTCCTCATCAGCTTTTACTATTGGCTGACTCCAGTCAATCTGTGATGAAGCTGTATTTGACCAATCAGTACCAGAACTTCCATTGACATCTCTCAGAGTTTGTGATTCTGAAGGTATATCACCCATCTTCTTAGGAACGAAGTCAGGCTGATCGTTTTTTGCAGGTAAGGTAGATATTTTGGTTACTTTTGGAATTTTGGAGAGTACTTCCAAGGCTAAAACAGGGCATCCAACTTTAAAATGAGCATTTGCAGTGGTAAAGAATAATTTTCTTTCTATGAGGTTAATTTTATCAACAAAGTTTTTCTCAGTTTTGAGTCCTAAAGTTGCCAAAGTTCCTTCAGGGGAGGCAAGGTTTCTTCGAATAAGCAAAGGATGAGTTCGAAGATAGTTGTAAAAACTAAACACCATTGGGTTACAAGATTTGATGATAACTATAGAAACCAAACAGACACAACCACAAGGTATTATGTTAATCTGTACTTATATTTTAAAAGAATACAATTTGTCATCATTTATTCAAAATGGAAGACCCTTAAATATTAACCTAGGATAAGTTAAACTATGGTACATCCACACAATGTAGAACTATGCAATTAAAACAAAGAATCTCCTTATATGCTGCTATGGAGTGACACGAGGAGCTCTGGTGTTGTGGTGGTTAAGCACTCAGCTCCAAACCAAAAGGCCAGTGGTTCAAACCCACCAACCACCAACCACTCAGAAGAGATGACAGTCTGCTTCCATAAAGATTACAGCCTTGGAAACCCTATGGGGCAGTTCTACTCTGTCCTATAGGGTCGCCATGAGTCAGAATTGACTTGATGGCAGAGTTATTTATGGTGCGATGTCCAGGATATGCTAAGTAAAAGAAGCTATAGAAAAGTGTGTATAGTATACTCCTTTTATATAACAAAGGGAAGAGGGAATATAAACACACACACACACTTGCTTGAAATTTCTAAACAGAAGCAAAAACAAATTTTAAAGATTGTTCCCATAAAAAGAAAGGGGGAAACAGAGTAGAGGGAGAAACAGAAGAAGAGGGGATGGGGAAAGATGCTAGATTTCTCTGAAAACATCTTGGTTTTATGTATTTATTTAACTGTTCTTCTGTTGGAAACCCTGGTGGCGTAGCGGTTAAGAGTTCGGCTGCTAACTAAAAATGATAGGCAGTTCAAATCCACCAGGTGCTCCTTGTAAACTCTATGGGGCAATTCTACTCTGTCCTACAGGGTCGTTATGAGTTGGAAATCACTGGACAGCCCCAGGTTTGGTTTTTGGTTTGTTCTTCTATTGATGACTCCTTAGAATGTTCCATTGTTTTGTTGTTGTTGTTATTGCAAACAATGCTGATAAATATTCTTCTGATGCTTTAAAAAAAACTCAATTATCTGGGCAACTAAGAGTAAAGGAAATTTACCACACAAGGACAAAGTTTTTTCAGGCTCATGCACTGAACTAACATGCGTAACTGCCCAGATTCCTACTTTCTTTTTAAAAGTTGGATATATGACCATGTGGAAAAAGCTGTATAACACGGTAAACAATCTGTAAGCTTCAGCTTAATATACGTGAAATTAGAATAACATGATATTCTTATCTTATGTATTTAATATATGGCTTTGACTGTAAAAATGTGTGTGGTCTTAACCAAAATCCAAACCAAACCCAGTGCTGTCAAGTCGACTCCGACTCATAGCAACCCTATAGGACAGAGTAGAACTGCCCTATGGAGTTTCCAAGGAGCACCTGGCAGATTCAAACTGCCAACCCTTTGGTTAGCAGCCGTAGCACTTAACCACTAAGCCACCACGGTTTCCTGTGATGTCTTAGTACTACTTAAATTAGAACAACATGATAGATTCAATTATAAGTAGTAAGTGACTAATCCTTTAGCCACACAAAGTTTGATTTTTTTAATTGAAAAGTAAATCTGCTAATGACTGTTCTATATATCTGAGTACCAGTTCAGAAACTATCTTCCTTAAAAATATAGAGAAACTCACAAAATACCTTACCTTGAGGTTCATCCTCCTCCTTTGGTGTTTGTTCTAGTAATGTGTCCAAAGCTCGGGTGTAATCTTTCATTATCCAATAGGCAAGACTACGCAGAAAAGGATCAGGATGTAATCTTTTGCAATTGAATCCTGAGCCATCCTTCTGGCAACCCAAAATCTTCTGATTTAAGATGGCTATATAAGTTGATGAAGTCTCAAATTCAGATTCATACAAACGTGCAATAACCATGGCTAGCTGAATATCTTCCATTTTTTCAAGACATACCTGTAAGTTTAAATATTTAGAAAAACTTATTTAGAGAAACAAACTATTTCACCTATATCCTGAAATTTATCTACTATTTATATTCTCATGGTATGAGGGGGGGCCCAGTGGTTGAGACAGTGAAAAGTAGTTAAATGACTGATAGGAGATTAAGAACAGCAACGATAAGAGACTAGAACTTAGTAGCTTTCAAACTTAACGATAAGCATAAAACAAGGTATATCAACGTCATCTCCAAGTTAGGTCAATTTAAATTAATTACATTAGTTTTTAAATTAACTATCACTGTGACATTTGAATTTATGTACCAGTTCTTCTAAATTTTCAAAAATATTTTCATATCAAAATAATTATTACTATTTTAAAGGACCTTCTGTTTACACAGCAAATAGATATGCAACTTATAGAATAAAGCCACATATTCTATTCCTTCTCTCTGGGAGAGTATATTCTAATAAAATTTCTGACCTTGAGAATTTGAGGTCATTCAGGCAATATGAGGGTTCCTCAATCAATCAACAGTTCTCTTCTTTGCCTGAGCATCTTCTAGGCTAAAACTCCCGTTTAAAAATTATAAGCATTTGTTGTTTTTAAAATCATATGCCTCAAATAGTTTTGAAAATTTAACTAATTCTAAATATAAAGTACTGACTTTATTGAATATTTAATATTTCTTCTATCATGTATTACTTCTATTCCTTTTTCCTTCACCTACTTGCATTGTTTATAGTGAGTGTACGTATACTATGAGGAAAACATAATAAACTGAAATGTGTAATTACTCTCATAATCAGCTGTCAGAATTATATATCAAAAAAAAAAAATGCTAGAGTTTTACCTCCTAACATTTTTCTTTTCCAATATCTAGGACAACTGTATTACAAGACAGTACAAATTACAATTTCAGGTCTTTATCTATGATATATTTCACTTGGAAGAAAAAGGTATTTGCCTTTCTGTAGCAGATAAAGAGGTTGTAGCCTATGAAGTTACATAGTTTGGAGTGACACGATGAACAAGAAGACAACATTCATAAACCATATTTTGCCATTTCTCATACATTTTACACATTGTCTGGAAATGTTTTCATTTCTGTTTATCCCTTGAGTTTCTTTACAGTTTTATTTACCACAGCACCACTGTTTAAGTTCAGCAGCCTCTGTAATTAGTCTCTGACCTTACAAATATATGACCAAAAAAAAAATGACTTTTTTAGGTTTTCAATTTCTTAACAAGTATTTCAAAGCATGTTTTCTTATTTGTACCTCTATGGCATCTTTCAATGAACCAGCTAACAAGAAAAAAGCAGCAGATTGTTCAAAGCGCTGTTTTCCAAGTAAAGAAAAAGCATTTTTCAAAGCGGCTTTACGCCACCTATCTTCATTAAAGTTGTGGCTGAAAAATGTTGTCATTTTTTCATCATGCTGTGACCTGGGAATCAGAGCATAAAGATCAGTGGTTAAGCCAAATTTAAAATAAAATTACTCAAATATCCATCTAAAAGAAAAACAATAACTTCAGTGATAGGTATTCAACATCAAGCTTCTTTTCACTTCTTCCAATAAGGAAAGCTAGCATAACAATGCCCTACTGATACATAAATAGGAAGCATGAGCATTTTTTAGTTTACAAACTGCTTTCATCAACTTTTTTTCTACCCCACCCTTTAGGTTAAATTGAAAAGATATTTTGCTCATTTTTTACAGATAAAGCAACCAAGGCACAAAGAATTAAGCTGTTTTTTTTTTTTTTTTTTTACCAAGCTCATCTAACTAGTTTCAAAAGCACTAAGTTTCTAATTCTCAGCACAATCTTCACTTCATTAAACTGTGTTACGCGTTGATGCAGCTTACCTAAACAAACCCCATACTACTGCTTTCTTCTTCATTGAAAGATAGAACAATGCAGCATCCAAGGCATCATTGTTCCTTTGAAAAGAAGCTTTAGCAACCTAAACGGTAAATAAAATGTTACAGAAAATTAACTATTTGATATTACAATCAATTAATCAACAATTAATGATTTTCTGCTACTCCCAAGGCTGAAGGAAACTATGGAGATGGGAAAAAGTTGGTTCTATTCCACAACGTCTGCTATCTTACAATACATGGTCCTAGAGACAACCATTTGCATACTAGTAATTATAAAAAAAGTAATAGCAGCTAACATTTACTGACTACTTAATATGCACCAGACACCAGTCTAAGCACTTTTCACATTATCTTACTGAATCACTACACCCCATGAGGCACGAATATTAACCCTGTTTTACAGATGAGGAGAGTAAGACAGAGAGGAGTTAATTGCCTAAGGTCCCAAAGCAAGGGCTGAGAAGGGGTTGGAGCCCAGGTAGTAATAAGTCTAACACAGGAAATCGTATGGAACACAGAATATTCAATAGATGTCATCTTTTTTCTCAAAAATTAAACATATTACATTTCTTAATGTTTTCTAAAAGGTTAAAATGCTAATTTCTATCATATAAATGATTTTACAATTTAAGATTCTCAACTAATATTGATACAGATATCTGTGAATAGATTTCAATTACATACAGGTTTTTTTTTTTTTTAAAGAAGCACAGACAAAAATAAATGTTTTTTTTTTTTTTTTGCTTATTTTTTCTTTCTTTAAAACTGTACTTTAGATGAGGGATTACATAACTACTTTCTCATCAAACAGTACACACATTGTTCTAGGACACTGGTTAACAACCCCGTAACATATCATCACTCTCCCTTCTCAACCCTGAGTTCCCTATTACCAGCTTTCCTGTTGCCTCCTGCCTTCTAGTCCCTGCCCCAGAACTGGTGTGCCCCTTTAGTCTTGTTTTGTTCCATAGGCCTGTTCAATCTTTGGCTGAAGGGTGACCCTCAAGAGGGACCTCATTACTGAGCTGAAAGGGTATCTGGGGGCCATACTTTCGGGGTTCTCCGGTCTCTTTCAGGCCAGCAAGTCTGGTCTTTCTTTTTCAGTCACAATTTTGTTCTACATTTTTCTCCAGCTCTGTCCAGGACCTTCTATCATGACCCTGTCAGAGTAGTCAGTGTTCATAGACAGGTACCAACTAGTTTTACTGGACTCAGTCTGGTGGAGGCCATAGTAGATGTGGTCCATTAGTCCTTTGGGCTAATCTTTCCCTATATCTTCAGTTTTCTTCATTTTTCCTTGCATCCGAAGGGGTGAGACCAGTGTAATATCCTAGATGGCCGTTCACCGGCTTTTAAGACCCCACACGCTACTCACCAGAGTAGTTGTTGTTGTTAGTTGCCGTTGAGTCAGTCCCGAGTCATAGCGACCCTATGCAGAACAGAACGAAACACTGCCTGGTCCTGCACCATCTTTACAATCATTGTTATGCTTGAGCTCATTGTTGCAGCCACTGTGTCAATCCACCTCGTTGAGGGTCTTCCTCTTTTCCACTGACCCTGTACTCTGCCAAACATGATGTCCTTCTCCAGGGACTGATCCCTCCTGACAACATGTCCAAAGTATGTAAGATGCAGTCTCATCATCCTTGCTTCTAAGGAGCATTCTGGTCATAACTTCTTCCAAGACAGATTTGTTCGTTCTTTTCCCAGTCTATGGTATATTCAATATTCTTCACCAACACAATTCAAAGGTGTAAATTCTTCTTCAGTCTTCCTTATTCATTGCCCAGCTTTCACATGCACATGATGTGATTGAAAATACCATGGCTTGGGTCAGGCTCACCTTAGTCTTCAAGGTGACATCTTTGCTTTTCAACACTTTAAAAAGCGGTCCTTTGCAGATTTACCCAATGCAATGCATAGTTTGATTTCTTGACTGCTGCTTCCATGGCTGTTGATTGTGGATCCAAGTAAAATGAAATCCTTGACAATTTCAATCTTTTCTCCATTTATCATGATGTTGTTCATTGGTCCAGTTGTGAGGATTTTTGTTTTCTTTATGTTGAGGTGCAATCCAGACTGAAGGCTGTGGTCTTTGATTTTCATTAGTAAGTGCTTCAAGTCCTTTTCACTTTCAGCAAGGAAGATTGTGTCTACATAACACAGGGTGTTAATGAGTCTTCTCCAATTCTGCTACATTGTTCTTCTTCATATGGTCTGGCTTCTCAGATTATTTGCTCAGCATACAGATCCAATAGGTATGATGAAAGGATACAACCCTGAGGCACACCTTTCCGGACTTTAAATCAAACAGTATCCCCTTGCTCTGTCCAAACAAATTCCACTTGATCTACGTAAAGGTTCCTCATGAGCACAATTAAATGCTCTGGAATTCTCATTCTTCACAATGTTATCCACAATTTGTTATGATCCACACAGTTGAATGACTTTGCATATTCAATACAACACAGGTAAACATCCTTCTGGTATTCTCTGCTTTCAGCCAAGATCCATCTGACATCAGCAATGATATTCCTGGTTCCACAGCCTCTTCTGAAATGGGTCTGAATTTCTGGCAGTTCCCTGTCGATACACCGCTGCAGCCGTTTTTGAATGATCTTCAGCAAAATTTTGCTTGCGTATGATATTAGTGATATTGTTCTATAATTTCCACATTTGGTTGGATCACCTTTCTTGGGAATAGGCATAAATATGGATCTCTTCCAGTCAGTTGGCCAGGTAGCTGTCTTCCGTATTTCTTGGCATAGACAAGTGAGCACCTCCAGCACACTGCATCCATTTGTTGAAACATCTCAATTGATATTCCATCAATTCCTGGAGGCTTGTTTTTTGACAATGCCTTCAGAGCAGTTTGGAATTCTTCCTTCAGTACCATCAGTTCCTGATCATATGCTACCTTTTGAAATGGCTGAACATCGACTAATTCTTTTTGGTATAATGACTCTGTGTATTCCTTCCATCTTCTTTTGATGCTTCCTGAGTCATTTAATATTTTCCCCCATATAATCCTTCATTATTGCAACTCGAGGCTTGAATTTTTTCTTCAGTTCTTTCAGCTTGAGAAAGGCTGTGTGTTCTTCCCTTTTGGTTTTCTATCTCTAGCTCTTTGCACATGTCATTATAATTCTTTGTCTTTTCAAGCTGCCCTTTGAAATCTTCTGTTCAGTTCTTTTCCTTCATCATTTCTTCCTTTTGCTTTAGCTGCTTGACATTCATGAGCAAGTTTCAGAGTCTCCTGTGACATCCATCTTTGTCTTTTCTTTCTTTCCTTTCTTGAAAAGATGCCAGAGTAGAATGTAGAACAAATTCTTTATGAACTATATTATGCCAACTGGGCTAGATGTTCCCAGCGACCATGGTCCCCAAAGCCTTCGGCACAGCAATTCGGTCCCTCAGGGAGTTTGGATGTGTCTATGGAGCTACCATGACCTTGCCTTGTACAGGTTTGTGCTGGCTTCCCCAGTACTGTGTACAGCCTACACTTCACCAAAGTTTCCACTTATCGTCTATTAAGTGTTTTTCCATCCCCTTCCTTGTAACCAACAAAGATTGTTTCTTTTTGTACATAAACCTTTTCATGACTTTTTACAGTAGTGGTCTCATCCAATATTTATCACTTTGTGATTGACTTATTTCACTCAGCATAATGCCCTCTAGATTCATCCATGTTAGGAGTTGCTTCACAGATTCTTTATCATTACATAATACTCCACCGTGTGTAGGTACCACAGTTTATCCATTCATCTGTCAATGGACATCTAGGTTGTTTCCAACTTTTTTTTTTCTATTAGCATTTAGTGAACAAAAAATTTGTTGGACCAATGAAGACCCTCCTGACTGTTAAGAAAGGCAAGTGTAAATGTAGGATCACAGCTTCTAGCCAATCTGTGAAAAGGTGAAGCTTTCAATGGTCTTGCCCATTTCATAATGTTAATATACACTGATGATTCTGTAATGTCCTTTGGACTCAGGCAGACGTGGCTGTGGCAGCATGCTTGTCCGTTTTCCCATTCTTGCTTATTCGGTAGTTTCCTTGGATTCAGACAGTCGTAGCTCTAGCAGCATGCTGGTCTGTTTGCCCACTTTCATCTGTTCTGTAGCATTTCCTCACATTCTGGTAGACATTAGCTCTGGCACCTTGCTTGTTTGCTTCCCACTTTTGTCTTTTTGAATATATGCTGAATAAAACTTTCTTTTTGCTTTACTAAACTTTGTGAATTTTTTTTTAACCCCGCAACAAGTGGTTAAGTGGTTCCTAGCTAAGTTTGATCTTTGCTCAACCATTGTCTGGCTGTGTAACTTTGAGCAAGTGTCGTGGATTGAATTATATCCCCCAAAAAATGTGTGTATCAACTTAGTTAGGCCATGATTCCCAATATTCTGTGACTGTCCTCCATTTCGTGATTGTAATTTTATGTTAAAGAGAATTAGGGTGGGATTGTAACTCCTGTATCGGGTCACACCCCAGATCCAAGGTAAAGGGATTTCCCTGGGGTATGGCCTACATCACCTTTTATCTCTCAAGAGATAAAAGGGAAGCTAGCAGAGAGAGGGATCTCATATGTTTCCAACTTTTTGCTATTGTGAACAATGTTGCAAAGAACATGGGTTGTGCCTATGTCTGTGTGATGACTCTTATCTCTCTAGGATATAATCATACAAGTGGGAATGCTAGATCATATGGTATTTCTATTTCAAGCTTTCCAAGGAAGTGCCATATCATTTTCCAAAAAGGTTGTATCATTTTGCATTCCCACCATCAATGCATAAGAGCTCTCATCTCCCTGTAGCCCCTCCAATATTTGTTATTTCCTCTTATTGATTCATGCTGGTAATGCCAGGGTAAGATGGTATCTTGTTGTGGTTTGAATTTGCATTTCTCTAATGTCTAGAGATCATGAGCATTTTCTCATGTGTCTGTTGGCCACTTGAGTGTCTTCTTTGGTGAAGTATCTGTTCATTTCCTTTGCCCATCTTTTAACTGGATTGTCTTTTTGTTGTAGAAGTGTTGGATTTTCTTGTACATTTTAGAGATTAGACTTTCGTCTGATTTGTAATAGCCCAAAATTTTTTCCCAGTCTGCAGGTTCTCTTTTTACTCCTTTGGTGAAGTTTTTTGATGAGCATAACTGCTTAATTTTTAGAAGATCCCATTTATCTAGCTTATCCTCTAGAGCTTGTGTATTGTTGGCTGTGGTTTCTATCCTGTTAATGCTGTGTATTAGGGCCTCTTGCATTGATCTTATTTTTTCTTCTATGAACTTAATAGTTTTGGGCTTTATATTTATGTCTCTGATCCATTTTGATCTAGCTTTTGTATATGGTGTGAGGTATGGGTCCTTTTTCATTTTTTTTTTTGCAGATAAACAACCAGTTTTGCCAGCACCATTCGTTAAAAAGACTCTTTTCTCCATTTGATAGACATTGGGCCCTTGTCGAAGATCAGGTGACCATAGGTGGATAGATGTAAATCTGCGTCCTCAATTCTGTTCCATTGGTCAGTGTATCTGCACTGTGCCAGTACCAAGCTGTTTTGACAACTGTAACTGTATAGGAGGTTCTGAGCTCATGTAGTCTGAGTCCTCCTACTTTATTCTTCTTCAATATCACTTTACTTATGCAGGGCTTCTGCCATTTCCATATGAAGTTAATGATAAGTTTTTCCTTATGTTTAAAGAATGCTGTTGGTATTTGGATTGGTATTGCACTGTATTTGTAAATCGCTTTGAGGGGAATCGTCATTTTCAAAATATTGACTCTATCCAGCCATAAGCATGGTATGTTTTTCCATTTATATAGAACTCTTTTGGTTTCCTGCAGTAGAGTTTTGTAGTTTTCTTTGTATAGGTCTTTTACATCCCTGGCCAGATTTATTCCCAAGTATTTTACTATTTTAGGAGTTATTATAAATGGTATTGTTTTCCTGATTTCCTCTTCATTGTTCTCATTATCGGTATATAGGAATCCAACTGATTTTTCTATGTTTCTCTTATATCCTGCTATTCTGCTGAATGTTTTTTTTTTTTTTTATAATTTTCATTGTGCTTTAAGTGAAAGTTTACAAATCAAATCAGTCTCAAACACAAAAACTTATACACACCTTGCTACATATTCCCAATTATACTCTCCCTAATGAGACAGCCCGCTCTCTCCCTCCACTCTCTTTTCGTGTCCACATCGCCAGCTTCTAACCCCCTCTACCCTCTCATCTCCCATCCAGCCAGGAGATGCCGACATAGTCTCAAGTGTCCACTTGATCCAAGAAGCTCACACCTCAACAGCATCCCTCTCCAATCCACTGTCCAGTCTAATCCATGTCTGAAGAGTTGGCTTCAGGAATGGTTCCTGCCCTGGGCCAACAGGTGGTCTGGAGGCGATGACCACAGGGGTCCTTCTACTCTTAGTTACACCATTAAGTCTAGTCTTTTTATGAGAATTTGGGGTTTGCGTCCCACTGCTCTCCTGCTCCCTCAGGGGTTCTCTGTTGTGTTCCCTGTCAGGGCAGTCATCGGTTGTAGCCGGGCACCATCTAGTTCTTCTGGTCTCAGGATGATGTAGTCTCCGGTTCATGTGGCCCTTTCTGTCTCTTGGGCTCGTAATTACCTTGTATCCTCAGTGTTCTTCATTCTCCTTTGATCCAAGTGGGTTGAGACCAATTCATGCATCTTAGATGGCTCCTTTTTAGTGTTTAAGACCCCAGACGCCACTCTTCACAGTGGGACGCAGCATGTTTTCTAATAAATTTTATTATGCAAATTGACTTAGATGTCCCCTGAAACCATGGTCCCCAAACCCCTGCCCCTGCTACACTAGCCTTCAAAGCATTCAGTTTATTCAGGAAATTTTCATGCTTTTGGATTAGTCCAGTTGTGCTAACCTCCCCTGTATCGTGTGTTGCCTTTCAGTTCACCTAAAGTAGTTCTTATCTACTATCTAATTAGTGAATGCCCCTCTTCGATCCTCCCTCCTTCCCCACCTCGTAACCACAAAGGAATGTTTTCTTCTCAGTTTAAAGTATTTCTCAAGTTCTTATAATAGTGGTCTTATACAATATTTGTCCTTTTGCAACTAATTTCACTCAGCATAATACCTTCCAGGTTCCTCCATGTTATGAAATGTTTTACAGACTCCTCACTGTGAATATACCATAATTCATTTATCCATTCATCCATTGATGGGCACCTTGGTTCCTTCCATCTTTTTGCTATTGTACACAGTGCTGCAATAAACATGGATGTGCGTATATCTGTTCGTGTAAAGGCTCTTATTTCTCTAGGGTATATTCCAAGGAGTGGGATTGCTGGATCCTATGGTAGTTCTATTTCTAGCTTTTTAAGGAAGGGCCAAATCAATTTCCAAAGTGGTTGTACCATTTGACATTCCCACCAGCAGTGTATAAGTGTTCCAATCTCTCCACAGCCTCTCCAACATTTATTATTTTGTGTTTTTTGGATTAATGCCAGCCTTTTTGGAGTGAGATGACATCTCATTGTACTTTTGATCTTCAATTCTCTAATGGCTAATGATCGTGAACATTTCCTCATGTATCTCTTAGCTACCTGAATGTCTTCTTTAGTGAGTTGTCTATTCATATCTTTTGCCATTTTTTAATTGGGTTGTCTTTTTCTAGTTGAATTTTTGCAGTATCACGTAGAATTTAGAGATCAGGCACTGATCAGAAATGTCATAGCTAAAAAATTTTCCCCGTCTGTAGGTAGTCTTTTTACTCTTTTGGTGAAGTCTTTGGATGAGCATAGATATTTGATTTTGAGGAACTCCCAGTTATCTAGTTTTTCTTCTGCATTCTTAATAATGTTTTGTATAATGTTTATGCTGTGTATTAGGGCTCCTAACGTTGTCCCTATTTTTTCTTCCATGATCTTTATCGTTTTAGACCTTATATTTAGGTCTTTGATCCATTTTAAGTTAGTTTTTGTGCATGGAGTAAGGTATGGGTCTTGTTTCATTTTTTTTGCAGATGGATATCCAGTTATGCCAGCACCATTTGTTAAAAAGACTGTCTTTTCCCCCATTTAACTGTTTTGGGACCTTTGTCAAATATCAACTGCTCATATGTGGATGGATTTATGTCTGAATTCTCAATTCTGTTCCATTGGTCCATGTATCTGTTGTTCTACCAGAACCAGGCTGTTTTGACTACTGTGGCAGTATAATCCATTCTCAAATTAGGTAAAGTAAACCCTCCAACTTTGTTCTTCTTTTTCAGTAATACTTTATTTATCTGGGGCCTCATTCCCTTCCATATGAAGTCGGTGATTTGTTTCTCCATCGCATTAAGGAATGTTGTTGGAATTTGGATGGAAATTGCATTAAATGTATTGATCGCTTTTGGTAGAATAGATATTTTTATGATGTTAAGTCTTCCTACCCATGAGCAAGGATGTTTTTCGACTTACGTAAGTCTCTTTTCGTTTCTTGCAAAAGTGTACTGTAGTTTTCTTTGCATAAGTCTTTTACATCTCTGATAAGATTTATTCCTAAGTATTTTAGCTTCTCATGGGCCACTGTAAATGGCATTGATTGGGTGATTTCCTCTTGGATGTTCTCGTTGCTGGTATAGAGGAATCCAACTGATTTTTGTATGTTTATCTTGTAACCTGATACTCTGCTGAACTCTTCTATTAGTTTCAGTAGTTTTCTTAAGGATTCCTTAGAGTTTTCCGTGCATAAGACCATGTCATCTGCAGACAGAGATACTTTGACTTCTTCCTTGCCAATCTGGATGCCCTTTATTTCTTTATCTAGCCTAATTGCTCTGGCTAGGACATCCAGCACAACGTTGGATAACAGCGGTGATAAAGGGCATCCTTGTCTGGTTCCCTATCTCAAGGGGAATGCTTTCAGGCTCTCTCCATTTAGCATGAAGTTGGCTGTTGGCTTTGTATTAATGCCCTTTATTATGCTGAGGAATTTTCCTACTATTCCTTTTTGCTGAGAGTTTTTATCATGAAGGAGTGTTGACCTTTGTCAAATGCCTTTTTTGCATCAATTGATAAAATCATGTGATTCTTGCCTTTTGTTTTATTTATGTGGTGGATTACATTAATTGTTTTTCTAATACTAAACCATCCCTGCATACCTGGTATGAATCCCACTTGGTCATGGTGAAGTTTTTTTTTTTTTTTTGATGTGTTGCTGAATTCTATTGCCTAGAATTTTGTTGAGGATTTTTACGTCTGTTCAGGAGGGATCTCGGTCTATAATTTTTTTTCTTGTGGTGTCTTTACCTGGTTTCGGTATCAGGGATATGGCAGCTTTATAGAATGAGTTTGGTAGTACTCCGTTCTTTTCTATGCTCTGATATGCCTTTAGTAGTAGTGTTGTTAACTCTTCTCTGAAAGTTTGGTAGAACTCTGCAGTGAAGCCGTCTGGACCAGGGCTTTTTTTGTTGTTGTTGTTGGGAGTTTTTTGATTACCTTTTCAATCTCTTTTTTTGTTATGGGTCTATTTAACTGTTCTACCTCTGTCTTTGTTAGTTTAGGTAGGTAGTGTGTTTGTAGGAATTCATCCATTTCTTCTAGGTTTTCAAATTTGTTAGAGTACAAGTTCTCATAGTTATCTGATATGATTCTTTTAATTTCAGTTGGGTCTGTTGTAATATTGCCCATCTCATTTCTTATTCAGGTTATTTGCTTCCTTTCCTGTTTTTCTTTGGTCAGTTTGACCAGTGGTTTAACAATTTTGTTGGTTTTTTCAGAAAACCAGCTTTTGGTCTTGTTAATTCTTTCAATTGTTTTTCTGTTTTCTATTTCATGTAGTCCAGATCTAATTTTTATCCTTTTTCTTCTGGTGTCTGTGGGTTTCTTTTGTAGCTCTGCTTCTATTTGATCAACTTGTAGGGATAATTCTTTGATTCTGGCCCTTCCTTTTTTTTTGGATGTGTGCATTTATGGATATAAATTGGCCTCTCAGCACCACTTTTGCTGTATCTCAAAGGTTCTGATAGGAAGTGTTTTCATTCTCACTGGATTCTATGAATTTCTTTATTCCATCCTTAATGTCTTCTATAATCCAGTCATTTTTGAGCAGGGTATTCTTCAGTTTCCAAGTGTTTGATTTCTTTTCCCTGCTTTTTCTGTTACTGATTTCTACTTTTATGTCCTTGTGGTCAGTGAAGATGCTTTGTAATATTTCAATGTTTTGGATTCTGCTAAGGCTTGCTTTATGACCTAATACGTGGTCTATTCTACAGAATGTTCCATGTGCACTAGAAAAGAAAGTATACTTGGCTGCTGATGGGTGGAGTGTTCTGTACATGTCTATGAGGTCAAGTTGGTTGACTGTGGCATTTAGATCTTCCCGTGTCTTTATTGAGCTTCTTCCTGGGTATCCTGCCCCTCACCGACAGTGGTGTGTTGAGGTCTCCTACTATTATTGTGGAGCTGTCTATCTCACTTTTCAATGCTGATTGTTTTATGTATCTTGCAGCCCTGTCATTTGGTGCATTAATATTTAATATGGTTATACCTTCTTGGTGTATTGTCCCTTTGATCATTATATAGTGTCCTTCCTTATCCTTTATGATAGATTTCACTTTGAAGTCTATTTTGTCAGAAATTAATATTGCCACTCCTGCTCTTTTTTTGATTTTTGTTTGCTTCATATATTTTTTTCCATCCTTTGAGTTTTAGTTTGTTTGTGTCTCTAAGTCTAAGGTGTGTCTCTTGTAGGCAGCATAAAGACGGATCTTGGTTTTTAATCTATTCTGCCACTCTCTGTCTCTTTATTGGTGCATTTAGTCGATTTACATTCAGGGTAATTATGGATAGGAATGAATTTAGTGCTATCATTTTGATGTCTTTTTTTGTGTGTTGACAGTGTCTTTTTCCCACTTGATTTTATGTGCTGAGTAGATTATATATTGTCCTTTCCTCATATTTGTTGTTATTTTGTTTCTGCTTAGTCTTTTTTTTTTTTTTTTGATGAGTAGGATAGTTTGTCTCCTTTGCGCTTACTTTATTATTTATCCCTATTTTTCTAAATTTAAATGTAACTTTTATTTTTTTGTACTGCTGTATTTTCTTCTCCATATGGAATGTGAATGATTACATTTCTTAGTCCCTCTTGATTATTTTCATGTTGTGTTCTTTTATATAATAACATCGCTGTTACCCTGTTTTGAGCTTTAAAAAAATTTTTTTTCAATAATCTTGTTTGTTTTTTTGGATTTCCCTTTCTGGGTTGACTTCTGTTTGCTCTGCCCAGTGTTCTAGTCTTGGGTTGATACCTGATATTATTGATTTTCTAACCAAAGAACTCCCTTTAGTATTTCTTGTACTTTTGGTTTGGTTTTTACGAATTCCCTAAACTTTTGTTTATCTGGAAATGTCTTAATATCATCTTCATATTTAAGAGACAGTTTTGATGGATATAAGATTCTTGGCAGGCAATTTTTTTCCTTCAATTTTTTAAATATGTCATTCCATTGCCTTCTTGCATGCATGGTTTCTGCCAAGTAGTCCAAGCTTATTTTCCTTGACTGCCTTTTGTAGGTGACTTTTCATTTATCCCTCACTGCTCTTATAATTCTCTCTTTATCTTTGGTTTTGGCAAGTTTGACTATAATATGTCTTGGTGACTTTCTTTTAACATCTACCTTACATAGTGTTTGACGAGCATCTTGGATAGGTATCTTCTCATCTGTCACAATATCAGGGAAGTTTTCTGCCAAGAAATCTTCAACAATTCTCTCTGTATTTTCTGTTACCCCTCCCTGTTCTGATACTCCAATCACTTGTAGGTTACTTCTCTTGATAGAGTCCCACATAATTCTTGAGTTTTCTTCTTTTTTTTTTAATTCTCTTATCTGATTTCTCTTAAAATGTATTACTGCCAAGTGATTTATCTTCGAGTACAGAAATTCTAGCTTCTATTTGCTCAATTCTGCTCCTCTGCCTTGCTATTGAGTTGTCTACTTGTGTAATTTTATTATTAATCTTTTGAATTTCTGATTGCTGTCTGTCTATGGATATTCCAGCTTATTAAACTTTTCACTATGTTCATGAATAATCTTTCTAATTTCTTCAATTGCTTTACCTGTGTGTTCTGCATATTGCCTCATTTCCTTCCTGAAGTCTTGAAGGGTTCTGTATATTAAACTTTCGTATTCTGCATCTGGTAATTCCAGGAATGCACTTTCATCTGGAAAATTCCTGGATTCTTTGTTTTGAGAGCTTGTTGAGGTGATAATGGTCTGTTTCTTTACGTGACTTGATATTGACTGTTGTCTTCGAGCCATCTATAAGTTGTTGTATTAGTTTATGCTTGCTTACTGTGTCACAGCTGCTTGCTTTGTTTTATTTTGGTATATCCCTATGGTTTGCTTGAGTGAGCTAACTTGGTTATTTTCACCTTTGGAGCTCTGACGTCCTGTCCCCAAATGGGTAGAGCTGTTATAAGATATATCAGACTAGGAGTCGATTCAGTTTTCTTGTATGAATTCAGCTCAGGTTTCCAGGTAGCTGATCATCAAGTGTGTGGTACAGGCTTTGTCTTACAGTCTGAAGGGGGCAGGGGTGGTTGGCGTATATACCGGTATCTGGTTGCAGCAGGGGGTCATGCTCTTAACAAGACAGGGGGCTGAGAACCGACCCCCAAGTGTCTCTGAGGAAAGCACGTCGCTATTCCCTAGAGCGTGCAGGTGGGTGGGTTCTATAGACAGACCATGGGCACCCAAAGTTTTTGGTTGTAAGGACTGGGAGGTACTAGTTATCTTTGGACCCCTGTCACAGGTGGCTGGGTGACCTGAGTGGAGCTACCAGTCCTTAGGTCCCTGATGTGGGTAGGTAAGTACCTTGTTTAATAGGCAAAGCAATGTCAAACGTCAAACACCCATCTCTCTACCGCACAGCTGAAATGGTTGGAGTTTGCCAACAAGGGCCTGTTCTCCTGAAATAGGCCCACTCAGGTCCATGTAGAAGGGAAAGGTGCTCAAAGTCCACAGTTTATTCCTGGACAGGAGCTGCTTCTGTCCTGAGCACCCCTGGTTAGTGGAGCTAGCAAATTATCTTTTTCCCCAATTGCAATTTTTTTCCTTTCCCAAGGCCAGGAGGATGGCTCTACGTGCTCAACAATGCCTATTTCAGGCCCAGAGAATTCAGCCGCTGAAGCCAGCTTGGGCGTGGGGGGATGCAGTAAAATACACACAAGTACTTAGCTTTTGCCAAGAGTGCCGTTCTTCTCAGGTTCCAGAGGTGTGAGTAGGCTGTGTGGCTGGCTGCTTCTCCCTGAGGAAACTGCAGTCGAACGCTAGTACCAGCCTGCCACTGCTGCCGCTCCGGGAATGGTGCCTGAGGGCTCCCTGTGATTCAGGTCCAGTAACTCCTCTCTGCTTCTGAATGGTCTCTTCCTCCCCATGCTCCTCAGTTCATTTTCTAAGCTTGTCTTTGAAGCCCAGGGCTCTCAGCTTGTCACAAATATACTCATTTCACTTATTTTTTGGGGTCTTTTTTGTAAAGAGACCTCACCGGAATCCTCTGTCTATTCCCCCATCTTGGCTCCGCCTCTTCCTGCTGAATCTATGAGTTCCAGTAGTTTTCTTGTGGAGTCTATTGGGTTTTCTATGTATAGTATCATATCATCCACAAATAGCGGCAGTTTAACTTCTTCGTTACCTATTTGGATGCCCTTTATTTTTGTTTCTTGCCTTACTGCTCTAGCTAGGACGTCCAACACAATGTTAAATAGGAGTGGTAATAAAGGGCATCCTTTTCTTGTTTCTGTTCTCAAGGGGAATGTTTTCAGGCTCTCTCCATTAAGAATGATGTTAGCTGTTGGTTTTGCATGTATGCTCTTTATTATGTTGAGAAAATTTCCTTCTATACCTATTTTGAGAGTTTTTATCAGGAATGGGTGTTGGACTATGTCGAATGCCTTTTCTGCATAGATTGATCTTTCCTTTTCTGTGGTGGATTATATTGACTGATTTTCTAATGTTGAACCACCCTGGTATGAATCCTATTTGGTCATGGTGTATTATCTTTTTGATATGATGCTAAACTTTATTGGCTAGAATTTTTTTGAGAATTTTTGCATCTATATCCATGAGAGATATTGGCCTGTAATTTTCTTCTTTTGTGGTGTTTTTGCCTGGCTTTGGTATTAGGGTTATGCTGGCTTCATAGAATGAATTCGGAAGTATCGCCTCCTTTTCTACGTTCTGAAATAGTTTGAGTACTACTAGTGTAAGCTCTTCTCTGAACGTTTGGTTGAATTCTCCAGTAAAGCAATCTGGGCCAGGGCTTTTTCTGTTGTTGTTGTTGGGAGTTTTTTTTTACTACCTTTTCAATCTCTTCTCTTGTTTTGGGTCTGTTCAGATTTTCAATATCATTTCGTGTTAGTTTGGGTAGGGAGTGTGTTTCTAGAAATATGTCCATTTACTCTAGTTTTTCAAATTTGTTGGAGTACAGTTTTTCTTAATACTCTGTTATGATCTTTTTTATTTCAGTTGGGTCTGTTGTAATGTCCCTCATTTCATTTCTTATTTAGGTTATTTCCATTCTCTCCTGTTTTTCTTTTGTCAGTTTGGCCAGTGATTTGTCTATTTTGTTGATCCTTTCAAAGAAGCAACTTTTGGCTTTGTTGATTCAATTGTTTTCCTATAATCTTTTTCAGTTTTTTCTGCTCTGATCTTTATTATTTCCTTTCTTCTGGTGGCTGTGGGCTTCTTTTGCTGTTCTCTGTATATTTGTTCAAGCTGTGTAGCGAATGTTTTGATTCTGTCCCCTTCTTCCTTTTGCTGCAAATTGACCTCTGAGGACTGCCTTTGCTATGTCCCAAAGGTTTTGATATGATGTGTTGTCATTCTCATTTGATTCTAGGACTTTTCTGATTCCATCTCTGATTTCTTCTATTGCCCAGTGGTTTTTAAGCAGGGTGTTATTCAGTTTCCATGTAATTGATTTTTTTTTTTTCCTTACTCTTCCTCTTGTTAATTTCTACTTTGATGGCATTGTGGTCAGAGAAATACTTTGTATTATCTCAATGTTTTGGATTTTGTTGAGGGTTGCTCGGTGGCCTAAGATGTGGTCTTTTCTGGAGAATGTTCCATGTGCATTGGAAAAGAATGTGTACTTTGCAGCTCTTGGGTGGAGTGTTCTATACATGTCTATGAGGTCTAGTTGACTGATTGTGCTCTTTAACTCTTCTGTACCTTTGCTGAATTTCTTTCTAGATATTCTGTCCTTTACCAAGAGTGGTGTGTTGAAGTCTCCTACTACTACTGGGGGACTGTCAATTTGTTTTCAGTGCTGTTAGAGTTTGTTTTATGTATTTTGGAGCCCTGCCACTTGGTGTGTAGATGTTTATTAAGGTTAAGTCTTCGTGATGGGTCATCTCTTTAATCATTATGCAGCGCCCTTCTTTGTCTTTAATGGTGGGTTTTGTTTTAAAGTCTATTTTATCTGAGATTAGTATCACCATTTCTGCTCTTTTTTTGGTAGTTATTTGCTTAATATATTTTTTCCATCCTTTGATTTTTAATAAATTTACATCTTTGTTTCTAAGGTGTGTCTCTTGTAGAGAGCATAATGATGGATCTTGTTTTTTTTATTCATTCTGTCACTGTCTCTTGATGGGTGTGTTTAGTCCATTTACATTCAGTGCAAGTATTGATAGGTGTAAGTTTACTGCTATCATTTTGTAGTGATTTTTTTTTTTTTTTTTATGGTGCTAACATTTTATTTGTTCCTCTTAGTCTCCTGTGCTGAGTTCCTTTTGTTTGTGGATTTCTTTTTCATTTCTTTTTTTTTTGTTGAGACTTTGTTTTTCTTCTTTATTTTGATGAGTGGGTTTGTTAATTTTCTATGTGGTTACTTTGAAATTTACCCTTATCTTCCTAGGTTTGAACCAGTCTATTATTACTTGGTATTGCCTTGCCTTCCTCTCCATTAGAAAGTTCTATGCCTATACTGTTTATTCCCCTCTTTTATTGTTCTCATTCTGTTGTCACTTACAGATTAACCTGTCTGGTTCCCTGTTGCAATTTCTTTCTTTTTTTTTTTTTTTTTTGAATAGTCCTTTAGAGTTTTTTTTTCCTAGGTTGGTATCTGGCTGGTACAATGTTGCATCCTACATTTAGGCTGTGGTCTGATGTTGTTTGTTCTCATATCGAAGGACTCCCTTTTAAAATTCTTGCAAGTCTGGTTTTTACATATTCCCTTAATTTCTGTTTATCTGGAAATGTCCTGATTTCAGCATCATATTTGAATGAAAGTTTTGCAGGATATATTATTCGTGGCTGGCAATTTTTTTTTTCTTTCAAGGTTTTATATATGTCATTCCATTGCCTTCTTGCTTGCATGGTTTCTGCTGAATAATCAGAGCTTTATCTTATTGTTTCTCCTCTATTGTGTGACTTTTTGTTTTTTCGAGCTGCGCCCAGGATTTTTTCTTTGTCTTTGGTTTTAGCAAGTGTAATTATTATATGCCTTGGTGTTTTTCTTTTGGGGTCTATCCTATACGGAATTCGTTGAGCTTCTTGGATGGTCAGCTTTTCATTATTCATGATATAAGAGAAGTTTTCTGTCAGCAATTCTTCAATTATCTTCTCTGTGTTTTCCGTTTTCTGTGTTCTGGAACACTGATCACTTGCAAAGTTTTGCTTTTGATTGTATCCCACATAATTCTCAGGGTTTCCTCATTTTTCTTCATTATTTTTTCTGATTTTTCCTCCAACAAAGTTGTACCCAAGTGTTTGTCTTCAATTTCACTGATCCTGTCTTCTGCCATATCAAACCTGCTCTTCAGCCCTTCTATGACACTATGCATTTCTGAAGTCTTGTTTATCTTTTGGATTTCTAACTGTTGTTTTTGTATAACTTCTAGTTGTGAATTTATTTTGGCACTTTGTTCCTAATTATTTTCCTGAAATCTTGCATTTTTTTGTCTGTATTTTCCATGAATTTGTCTGCCTTTTCCATAAATTTGTCAATTTTTTTGTCTGTTTTTTTTCCTTCAACTCTTGGATTGCTCTGAATAGTAGAGATTTGAATTCCCTGTCAGGTAATTCTAGTGCCTTTTCTTCTACTGAAAAGTCATCTGGTGTTTTATTTTGGATGCCTACTGGAACCATCCTGTCCTGTTTTTTTTATATGTTTTGATATTGTCTGCTACCTTCGGAACATTCAGTAGTTATTTTCTTCATTTCTTGATTGTAGATTTCTTTGTTTCATCCTGCTTTTTTGTTTTATTTGGTTATGTCTGAGTAGGCAGGCTCTACGTTCTTTGTTGTTTGCTCGTCTGTAGTGATACTTTCCACCTCCTTGTCCAATGGGCGGGGCCAGTCACTCAGCTATGGTGCATCAGGAAAGTCCAGTTGAAGGGGAGGGGCTGGGATGGGTTGTGGCATGCAGTAGGGCTGACGGGGTGGGCCAGGAATCAGTGCTGGGCAGGTTCTGGAAGGTTGTGCCTGTGCTGCTCGGGGGTGTAATGTTTAGCGCTCAGCGCAGGTAGGCAGGAAAGGGGGGGAGATTGTGATGTGTGGAGCTAATATGGTTATGGGAAAGAAGAGAGAGAAACAAGAGCCAAAAACAAACAAAGGAAGAAAACAAAAGAGTGCTAAGTAAGCTTGCCAGTGGAGTGGAGAGATGAGAAACCAAGAAATGGAGAAAAGCAAAAAGGAAAAAACAAAAAAATGAGATAAAAATTTGGGGAAAAAAAAAAGCCCCAGGGGTCCCACTGGTGCAGCCATGAAGACTGAGGAAGTGGCTCCCAGGCTGTACATTACAGCCTGGCTACAGGAGGCACAGACGTCACACAGCACCAGTTAACCAGGAGACAGGAAAAGAATTAAGTATAGACAGACGAAAACTAAGAACTGAAGGAAAACAGAAAGGGAAGAAAGAAAGAAAATAGCTCCAGAGATCCCACCTATGCAGTTGAGCAGATTGGGGGAGTAGCTCCTAAGCCATGCAGTGCAGCCTGGGTAGAAGGGCCTCCCAAGTGCAAAAAGTGAAAGAAAACAAACAAAATGAAACAGAACAAAGCAAGCAGGAAAAAAATCCCCAGGGATCCCACTAGCGTGGTGTTGCAGGCCAGGGGAGTGGTTCCCCAGTCGAGTGGCTTCATAGCCTTTCAAAAAGAAGCAAAGATGGCATACGGAACCAGGTGTTCAAGAGAAAGGAGGGGGAGGTGGTGGGAGGCATGGAAGAAACCAAAAGAAATGGAAAGTGGCAACACCAGCTCAGGGACCCAGCCAGTGTGGGCAGGCCGAATTCAAGCAGCCTGGGGTGGAAGCAGTTGCCTCCCAGCCAAGAGACTGCGGCTGGTGGGAAGCAGAAGAGGTCAAGGAGGGTCGGGGGGGAGGGGAGAAGAGTGGGGAATTGGGAAAGCGTATATCCCTCATTACAGGTTGCTCTGTCTCCTGCTGGGAACTTTGTGAAGCTGCTTTCCCGTGCTTCCTGTCCGAGGATCTGTGATGTGGGTGGGAAAAATCCAAGTAGGGCAGACACTGCACTTCCCAGCTGGCCGAGCTACTGCAGCCAGCCAGGAACCTTGGTGGTACAGCAGCGGAGAGAGGATGGGGGGTGGGAAAGCATGTATTACTGGTTACTGGGTGCTCCGCCTCCTGCTGGGTGCTCCATGAAGCTGCTTTCCTGTGTTCCCTGTCCACCGATCCCCGACAGGAGTCCAAGACAGCAAATCCATGCTATGTTAGCTAATAAGGGATCTCCGCACTTATCTCTCCTCGCTCTCTGTCTTCTGTCAGTTTCTTAGTCCATTCAGTATTTGGCTGAATTCTTTATCTCTTCATTTGACACTTCGGATCCCAGGAATGACATCTGTCCCTGTTTTGTTTAGTTTTTTGGGTCTGTGCTGTGGAGGGGCACGTGGTGCTTCTGTCTATAGCACCATGTTAACCAGAAGTTCCCGGTATTTTTTTAAACATAATTTCTTTAATCACTCTTTTCTGGTACTTTTCAATCCACTTTTTACAATTCTGAAAGATTGACACATTCTTTCTGGCATGTAGTTAAAACACAGAAGACTGGATCTCCTTTATTTTGAAGTACTTAACAAATTTTAGGTCTCAAAAGCTGCATGAGAAAAAGTTCTAATGCACACATAGCTCTCCACGTATTATAACTGGAACATCCTTTCAGCCATGTAATCAAAATCGCTGAACTTGTGTAAATTTATATAAATTTTGTATAGAACCAATCAACTCAGTATGAGTTTAAAAATTATTAATTAGTAACATTATTGTATGTAATTGTATTGTTTTGAACAGAATATCATGCACACCATATCTTATTTCTTAAAGATGTTGAGATAGCCTCTACAAATCACTAAGTTGTCAGCCATACCAATTAAAAAAAAAAATGGACATTTTACTAGCTCATATTGAGTGATGGTGAAGCTAGAAGCTACAGAGGCATGGGAGACATGAGTAAGGACCCCTAAAATTGCATCAAAAAATAAAATTTGCCCTTTTGGACTTTAGTCTCAATTCACTTTTATCTCCCTTCCCCTCTGTTTCATATTTCTGGCCTCCATCATTTAACTTCACGCTCATGCTTAAGTATGTTCAGTTTCAGAGAAATTTTTATTCATAGTCAGCTAAGGACTTATAATACTTATAAATATTCACATATCCTTTTGGTTTGATTTTAAGAAACAAATTACCTGTGAAAATAAGTAATCTTTGACTAGAAATTAAGGAGATCTTCGTAAGAAAATATCTGGTATTTTGGGATATAAAAAATTTAATGTAGACACTATATTATTTACATGTTATAAAAATTAACTTTCTTTGCTTACCAGAAACTCTATTTCTTGGCTGGTGTTAAAACAAGTTCTTTCTTAGGCCTGTGCCCATTTTGAGACTAGAAACGCTTGTATCTAGTTGGCTGCCTTACGTGTAGCAGGAAATGACAATTTCATACTCACATTTCAAAGAGATCTGGGGGCCACATACACCAGAATTGCAGGATGCCAATTTAGGATGAAGATGCCAAAGCCCTAGTCCAGACCTAACAGATTAGAATCACTGGGAGTGAGACTGGAGGGTTGTTGTTGTTAGGGGCTGTCGAGTTGGTTCCGACTCACAGCAACCCTATATACAACAGAATGAAACACTGCCTGGTCCTGCGCCATCCTTACAATCGTTGTTATGATTGAGCCCATTGTTGCAGCCACTGTGTTAATCCATCTTGTTCAGAGCTGTCATGGATTGAATTTTGTCCCCAAAAAACAGGTGTCAACTTGGTTAAGCCATGATTCCCAGTATTGTGTGGCTGTCCTCCATTTTACGATTGATATAATTTTCCTATATGTTGTAAATCCTAATCTCTGCGTGTGGTTAACAAAGCAAGGCTGGATTATGTTGAAGTTAGGATTAGGGTGGGATATAACATCCCTGGCTCAGGTCACATCACTGATCCAATGAAAAGGGAGTTTCCCTGGGGTGTGGCCTGCACCACCTTTTCTCTTACAAGAGATAAAAGGAAAGAGAAGCAAGAAAAGAGGGAGGACCTCCTACCACCAAGAAAGTAGTACCAGGAGTAGAGTGTACCCTTTGGACCTGAGGTTCCTGTACAGAGAAGCTCCTAGGCCAAGGGAAAATTCATGACAAAGACCTTCCTCCAGAACAAAGTGAGAAAGCCTTCCCCTGGAGCTGGCACACTGAATTCAGACTTATAGCCTACTGGACTGTGAGAGAATAAACTTCTCTTTGGTAAGGACATCCACTTGTGGTATTTTGATTACAGCAGCACTAGATAACTAAGACAAGAAGGGTCTTCCTCTTTTTCGCTGACCCTCTGCTTTGCCAAGCATGATATCCTTTTCCAGGGACTGATTCTTCCTGACAACATGTCTAAAGTATGTGAGAAGCAGTCTCACCATCCTTGCTTCTAGGGAGCATTCTAGTTGTACTTCTTCCAAGACAGATTTATTCATTCTTTTGGCAGTCCACGATATATTCAATATCTTTGACCAAGACCACAATTCAAAGGCATCAAATCTTCTTCTGTCTTCCTTATTTATCATCCAGCTTTTGCACGCATATGAGGCAACTGAAAACACCATGCATGGGTCAGGCACACCTGCCTGGAGGGTACACATGCTAAATAAATTTGCCAGGTACTACTTCTGACACTAAAATTTGGGAACTACTCATTATTCTAGAGGAAGGAAATAGGGAAGGGTCTCTGCATCTGTGGGAGAAATAAATTCATATTTTACAAATGTAGTACCACTGACTCCATTTCACATAACTTCAATGGACTCCTAAAAGTAAAATATAAATGAGAATTCCACTTTCTTAACCCTTGTAGAGTGGAAAGGGCACAGACTACAGCTGTGGCATTTGGGCTGGTTACCCAACCTCCCTCAGTCTTCGTTCCTTCTGAAAATGGAGACAGCAACATGGAGTTGATGAGATTACATGAAATAATTTATGAAAAGCAACTAGCACCAAACCTGGTACACAGCAGGTGCTCAATAAATGTTAATTTCTGCAACACCGAAGGAACTTTCAGCTTCCACTGACAAAAAAATTGATTTTTTTTCTTAAAAGGAATCTTTATCAAGTAAAAACTACCAAAAACTGGTTCTGAAAAACTGTCTTAAAAAATAGCATGTTTTACCAGAAGAACTAGATGGTGCCCAGCTACCACCAAGGACCACCCTGGCAGGGAACACAACAAAAGTCCCTGACGGAGCAGGAGAAAAGTGGGATGCAGAACTCAAATTCTAGTAAAAATACCAAACTTAATGGTCTGAGACTGGAGGGACCCCGGAAGACATGGCCACCAGACTCTCTGTTAGCCCAAACCTAAAACCATTCCTGAAGTCAACTCTTCAGACAAAGATTAGACTGGACTGTAAGACAGAAATGATGCTCATGAGGAGTGAGCTTCTTAGCTCAAGTAGATACATAAGACTAAATGGGCAACTCCTGTCTAAAGGGGAGATAAGGCAAAAAGGGACAGGAGCTGGTTGAATGGACATGGGAAATCCAGAGTGGAAAGGAGGAGTGTGCTGTCACATTATAGGGAGAGCAACTAGGGTCAAATAACAATGTGTGTATAAATTTTTGTATGAGAAACTAATATGAACTGTAAACTTTCACTTAAAGCATAACAAAAAAGAAAAAAAAAAAAAACTCTAGAAAAATTGGAAATGAATCCAAAAAAAGAAGTAGACTTGGGATACAGGAAATGGAACCAGTAATCCAGATATGTGATTGCAAGAAATCCTAGCCAGAAAGCCTATACTTACTTAAAATTAAACAGTAGGACAAAGAGCTTGGTGAAAAACATCTTCAGCAACAAAGAGGACAACATGACCAAACTGAATAATTAAGAATCAAGAAGTACACTACAGCATGCTGCGTAACTGCTGAGGATTTAAGTTTCTTCAAGTCAACCAGAGAAGAGAAAGACAATTAGAAACTCCAGATAAATATGCATAAAGGAAAATTATGGCCTAAATATGAAACAAACTAAAATACAGTACGGATTTAAACAATTAGTGGAATATAAAAAACACTAGTATCCAAAGTAAGCTTTACTAACTGAAAATAACTTGCAAATTTAGAAGTCACTAAGAAACAACTCATTTTTTTAAAATGTTCATCCCTAATCTCTTAACGTTTGAGTGATTTCCAATTTTTAATTGGAAATTTAATTTAGTTAGAAATCAATAATGCTTGCATTGCGGAAAACAGTTATCTGAAGTTCAAATTCTTTAGTTTCATTTCAAAGGTTTTTCTTCTGTTGAAGTAAAATGTACTTTTTAATTTTACAATATTAATAAAGGTTATCTCTAGGCAGTTAAAAAAATAGCATGTTTTATGTGCTGCCACAGGTATGTTCTTGAAGTGCACATAAATCAAAACTGTTATTATTGAATGATATTTTAAGAGTGCTATTTATTAAATATTTATTAAATTTTTTTATTTATTAAATAACCATGCAGAGAACGCTTCCTATAAAAATAATGATCTTTCTATGTAATGTAAATAACTGACATGAACTTGTTTATTTTCTAAATTTAGATTTTCATATTTTCTTAAACTAGGACACACCTCAACTGATTGCAAAAAACACTGCTGTTCCATAGGCATATATAGCAAAAGACAACTGACATCAAACTGCATAGATGTTTCATAAAGGTCAAGTTTTTGGAATCTCTAAAAAATTTTATTTAAAAAATTCTCACAATCTCAAGATACACAAACCAACTCCCCACTACAAGTATTTATTCTCCTTTTCTAGAAGATAATTTTTTTTCCTTTAAGAAAATGCTTTTTTTAACTTCATAATTCAATAAAGTCAAGTTACCTTTTCAATGCATCTTCGAAGAGTGTTAATATTCCTGACCCACCAACCTATTCCCATAGCTCTTAACTCAGGCCACTGAGGGTCCCCTCTCTGAATTGCAGGAATCATATTAATCAGTTCTTCCTCAGCCTCAGAATGAAAAGCCCAGGCGAAATGGCATGTAGACACACCTACATTGGAAATACGAAATAATAACCTTCAGAACAGTATCAAAAAACAGTTTTTCACAGTCATATATTTATTCATTCTGCAAAGAATTTTCAAGTAGAAAGAAAGAATAAAAGGAAATCTGCTATTATTCAGGATTTTAAACCATAAGCTTCTGAATACAAGAGCACAAAACCAAAACATCTTCTGCCCAAATGTATGTGCTTTTTTCCTACAAAAATAGAGACGCTAAAACTTAACCACTGGAAAAAAAAATATTTCAATATTGAACTGTTTAATACATTCACATCTAAGTACACCAAACTCATCAACAGCAAAAGCCTGGGTCAAATCAAAAGCACTTGGGCCACGTGCCTTGGTGCTTTTTCAGCTTCACTTCCTTGAGGACCACATCCTTTAGTACTGAAGACTGAAAACTGTTCCATTCAAACCCTCTAGCCACGGAGCTAAATATCACATCAAAGAAAGCTCTAAACTTCACAAAAGTTGCAGGGACTATCAGAGGTAAGTCACAGTCACAAGGCCGTTAGTACCCTGGGCTAAAAGTTTAGCTGTTTAGCGTTGTCGTCTGTTGCCGCTGAGTTCATTCTGACTCATGGTAACCCCATATGTGTAGAGTATAACTGCTCCATTGGGTTTTCAAGGGTGTGACCTTCCAGAAGCACACTGTCAGGCCATACTTCCAAGGCACCTCTAGACGGGTTTGAATCGTCAACCTTTCAGTTGGTAGTCTAGCGTTTAACCATTTGTGCCACCGGGGACTCCTTAGCTGCCTAATACTGATGCTATATGGCAAATTCTTTTTTGCCCTAGTGGAATACTGACAGATGGATCTAAGCTGTACTGTTGTTGATAGGTGCTGTTGAGTCAGTTCCAACTCATAGCGACCCTATAGGACAGAGCAGAACTACCGCATAGGGTTTCCAAGGAACAGCTGGTAGATTTGAACTGCTGACCTTTTCGTTAGCAGCCGAGCTCTTAACCACTAAGCCACCAGGGCTAGAGACAGTAAATGGGCTTAGTTATACCATCAGACTTGCAAGTACAAGTAGGTTTTTATCAATAGTTTAGCTACTGATAACAGATCAGGTGAAGAAGAACCCTGAGGGAAGGGAACAACACAGAATGGGAACAAATAGTAGGAATGCTGGGAGAAATTCAGGGAGCCTTGGAAAGAAGTGAGACTAGTCCAAGTAGCCATATATACAAATCCATTTTAGAAGGAGAAATTTTCGAGGTCAGTGACAGTCATAACACAGGCCTCTCAATACTATAAGGCCATCAATATCACTGCATGTAATTTTTTTCAGAAACCACTATTACATAGATTTCACATGTACTTTTAAACTTTCCTAATAATTGCTGCTTCATAATAATTCCTTTTGAAATTATAAAAGGAAAAACTATTATGACCATTTTCAATATTAAATCTTTTAAATTTCCTATTGCTACCAATTATAGGTAACTGCTAGAAATTCAAGCTGGATTCAGAAGGGGACATGGAATGAGGAATATCATTACTGATGTCAGACAGATTTTGGCTGAAGGCAAGGACTATGAGAAAGATGTTTACCTGTGTTTTATTGACTATGCAACAGAGAAGAATGAGAATCCCAGAACATTTAATTGTGCTCATGCAGAATCCGTACACAGACCAAGAGAGAGTCGTTCAAACAGAACAAGGGGATACTGCGTGGTTTAAAATCAGGAAAGGTGTGTGTCAGGCTCATATTCTTTCACCATACTTATTCAGTCTGTTTGCTGAGCAGATAATCCGAGAAGAAGAAGAATGCGGCATCAGGATTGGAGGAAAACTCATTAACAACCTGCGATATGCCGATGACACAACCTTGCTGTGGCAAGTGAAGAGGGCTTAAAGCACTTATTGATGAAGATCAAAGACCACAGCCCTCAGTATGGATTACGCCTCGACATAAAGAAAACAAAAGTCTTTGTAACTGGACCGATAAGCAACATCATGATAAATGGTGAAAATATTAACGTTGCCATGGATTTCATTTTACTTGGATCCACGATCAACACCCATGGAAGCAGCAGTCAAGAAATAAACCAACATTTGATTTGCATTGGGCAAATCTGCTGCAAAAGACCTCTTAAAAGTGTTAAAAAGCAAAGATCTCACTTTGAGGACTAAGGTAAGCCTGACCCAAGCCATGCTATTTTCAATCGCCTCATATGCATACAAAAGCTGGACAATGAATAAGAAAGACTGAAGGAGAATTGATGCCTTTGAGTCATGGTGATGGTGAAGAATGCTGAATATGCCACGGACTGCCAGAAGAACAAACAAATCTGCCTTCAAATGAGTACAGCCAGAATGCTCCTTGGAAGTGAAGATGGCAAGACTACGTCTCACATACTTTGGACATGTTATCAGGAGGGACTAGTCCCTGGAGAAGGACATTATACCTGATAAAGTAGAGGGTCATCGAAAAAGAGGAAGACCCTCAATGAGATGGATTAACACAATGGCTACAACAATGGGCTCAAACCTAGCAACGATTGTGAGGATGGTACAGGACTGGGCAGTGTTTCATCCTTGTTGTATAACGGGTCACTACGAGTCGGAACCGACTGGACGGCACTTAGTAACAACATTTATCGATAACTGTATTTGATATCATATCATAAAACTAATGAAACAAGCCTTGGCTGCCACTACAAATTCAGGGGAAAAGAATGGGAAAAATTTGATAGCATTAATTTGTGGTTTTTCAGAACTAAAAGACATTAATTTTCTCACTATTTAAATCTTAAAAAAAAAATCTTAGTAAGGCTTAATAAATAATCATGCATCAAATAACTGACAATGTTCCAGAAACTTACTACGTGGCAATGCAAAATGCATACTTTTGCTGACTAAAATTTATAATTCAAAAGATTAACATAAAATATATTACATTCTATACCCTTAAATAAAATTTAATTAATTAAATTTTTGAAGAGTATGATTAAGAGAAAACAAAAATGTATAGAGGCATGTCAGAGGAATCAGGTTCAGAAAGCAAGATTAAGAGAGCAGTGAATGTATTTGGAAACCTAACTATTACAGGTGGAAAAAGTATCAACAAGAAAAGAAGAGGAATACCAGCAAGTACTTATTTTTACCTATCAATGGCAGGCCATTCTCTGCACTTCTTAGTTTTTTTTTTTTTAATCTATATACTGGCTACTTAACTTTTTCCCTGAAAAATGCTCCCAGGACCATCACCTACAACCTCTATCAGGTCTCATCTCTACTGCTTTAACTGTAGTCAAAGGGAAAACAGAACTTGACAAAGCTTTAGAAATTTAATGTTAGAATCACTCTAGGCAATGTACACAATTGTCATTTAACAATTCAGTACCATCTGACTACCACTTAAAACTAAAATGTAAAAGAATATTGAGATATCACTTTCCACACCTATCTAAATGGCATATGAAGGAGCACTGGTGATGCAGTGATTAAGACTCCAGCTATTAACTGAAAGATCGGTCATTGGAACCCACCAGCTGCTCTGTGGGAGAAAAATGTGCAGTCTGCTTCTGTAAAGATTACAGCCTTGGAAGCCCTACAGGGCAGTACTACTTTGTCCTGTAGAATCCCTATGAGTTGGGTTTGGGTTTTTTTGTTTAAAATGGTATATATTGTTTAAATGATAGTTATCAAATATTGGCTACCACCTACTCATCTGTCAGTCTATCATACTGTAGTGGTTTACACGTTGCTGTGATGCTAGAAGCCATGACACCATTATTTCAAATGCCAACAGGGTCACCTACAGTGGACAACTTTCAACAGAATTTCCAGACTAAGACAGACTAGGAAGAAAGGCCTGGTGATCTATTTCCAAGAATTAATCAATGAAAATCTTATGGATCACAACAAAATACTGTCTGACTTGCTTGCTTTGGACACATCATCAGGAGAGGTCAATCGCTGGAGGCAGATACAATGTTTGGTGAAGAAGAGGGTCAGCAAGGGCAAGGGAGACCCCTCAGTGAAATGGACTGGTACAATAGCCTCAATGATGGACTTGAACATGCCAGTAATTGTGAGGATAACACAGGACTAGGCAACAGTTAATTCTGTTGTAGATAAGATCACCATGTGTTGACTCAATTCAACGGCAGCTATTTATCTATCCATCCATCCATCCATCTATCTGTCCATTGAATGTTGGGAAACATTGAGTTTGGCATCATCAAACATCGCTTCTGGGAATGTAAATGAGCACAGTCTTTCTGAAGGGCATTTTGGTAATATTTATCAAGAGTTAAGAATTTTCACATACTTTGATTTAGCAATTTCATTCTAAAAGACTAACATGAGAAAACAATCAGAAATATACACACATATTTTAAAGTCATTCAGTGTAGTGATAATTCAAATAGGAGGAAAAAAAAAACCAGCAAAGTTGAAATGTTTCAAGAATAAAGGACTGAATAGATGAAATATAGTTTAGGCACATGACAGAATGCTAGACAACTGTTTAAAATGTTCAAAGAACATTTGCTGAGGGCAAGGTGTAAGTGCCATGTAAGAATAATAGTCTATTAAGCCTGGTATTCTAGGTCCTACAATACTAACGTATATTTTATGGAACTGTGTCCAAAATGTTGGTTTCTAAAGGGATATAATCTAATGAAAAGAGCACTGGATTGGGATTCTAATTCCAACCCCTCTAATAAATACCCCTATAACCTGGGTAGGCGATTTTAAGCTCTATATTCATTTTTTTAATCTATAAGTAAGAGGGCTGATACAAACCCTTGTCTCTAATCAAGGTGTATGGCTCTGTGCTGAAAGAATGCAAATCCACTGCAATAATACGGGAGATCTTACTGAAACATCAGCTTTACTTACTGGCAGATAAGGTAGAACATAATGCTTATATTAAAATAAACACAAATAATAACAAGTAGAGCAAAATTTACATAAATTTTAAAGATAAAACATTAGACACCGGAGAAATTCAGGGCCATTTTGTAAAGAGCCACTGTGGGTTACAACCTGACATGCCATATTTTCTCCCTAAGCTACTACGTATTTTTTTAGCAAGCAAAGTCTGAGAAATATTCAGCTAGATGAGCAAAAGTCACAGACTAGAGCTGCAGGACGTATAGGACAATGGTAAATGGCTACTCTGTGACCAGGAAGATCTTAAGGCCAGTGACAGATAGGCATATAAGGATTTATCTTATGCTTATACACAAATACGAATACACCCATCACTCCAATACTAAATAAAAGTTGTGCAAAGTTTCAAACGAGAAGGGGAATACCTTGATGAAGTAGCTGCACTCGGTATAAAGGAGGGAGCGAAGTTAAAAGGCACGTGTGCAAGCGCATAGCTAACAAGTATCTCAACCCGCACTCGTCCAACGTGTCTCTGCCTGTGATTTAAACAGAAAATATTTAAGGAAAAAGGAATGCAACAGACCACAAACCTATGTAAGTTAGAAAATAAACTTAGCAATGATAATTTATCTCAAAATATAGGGATAATTTTTAGTGTACTCCTTTGTAAACCTTCAGTGTCTTTTCCCAAAAAACGTGAATTACAAGAATTCCTAAATGAAAAATGATTGGAGAAAATATAATTAACTCATTACAGATAATAGCATTTATACTTATAAGAAATGAAATCTTGAAATCTAATAAAAAACACATTGACAAGTTTTAAAATGTCTCCTACATGAATTCAGATGAGATTTAAAGACAGAAATTATGTAACTAAAGTGAAACATTTGTTATATAATTAAAAAGGTAACATTTTCTAGGCTGCTTAGCTCAACTGAAATGATACTACCAAAGGTTTGAGATTTTATTTTCCCAGGCTAGTCAGCATTACAAGGTTAAAGATACAACTTTGTATAACCTTGGCTCCACAATTGTACTTTTAGTCAAAAGCTGAACAAACATATACAAGTGGGACACATTTAATGAAAACTTTAGCGATCGCTATGAGTTGGAATAGACTCGACGGCAGCAGGTTTTTTGGTTTCTATAGCCACTGCTGGATAGAAGCAGTGCAAAAGCATTGACAGCACTTAGACCAGCAAGAGCCACATAGGAAGCACTTAAAAAGTGTTGAATCAAATAATATTTTCTACAAGAAAATATTTTTAAATTTCCAAAGTTCAAGTCCCAACTTTGCTTTTTATTACCTACATATACCTATTTTTTTTTTTTATACCTACACGTTCATTCAACAAATTAAGCATCTACTACATGGAAGGCACATTTTAGGTACAGGAAAAAGGGCAGTGAATAAGGAAAAACCCCCAGTCTCATGGAGCTTACATTTTAGGAGGCAGAGACAAACAATAAACCAACATATAGTATATCTACTGGAAATTAATGCTATGGAGAGAAGTAAATCAGGATTAGGAGACAGGTTGTGCTGGAGTAGGAGGGTTCTATTTTATATAGGGTGGCCAGGGAAGAACTCTCCCATAAGGTAACATTTCAGAAGCAATCTGAGGAGGTATAAATGTGGAAGAAGAGGGAACTGTGAGTGTACAATTCTGAAGACAGGAGTGTGCTTAGTATGTTTGTGGGACAGCAAGGAGGCCAAAATAGTAGATCAGGAATGAGTACAGATCATGTAGGGTCTTATAAGGATTTTGGCTTTTATTCTACAGTGAGATAGAAGGTCCCCGGTGCATGTTGAGCAGAGGAAAGACTTAGTATCATTTTGTTCTAAAAGGATCACTGGCTACTAGGCAAAGGACAGACTAGGGTAGCAAGAACAGAAGCAGTTAGGGGAAAGACGATAAATTAGGCAGCAGGTAACAATGACTTGGACTAGAGTAGTAGCAGCAGAAGTGATGAGAAATGACTGGACTCTGGATATAGTAGAACTGACAGCATTTGCCAATGGACTGGATATGTGGTGTAAGAGAAAGCAGAGTCAAGAATGTCTCCAAGCTGTCTCACCTGAACAACAGGAAGACTTCATTTTCTGAGATGTACAACTCACTTTATATTTGAGCTTCAATTTCCTGCCGTATCTACCTCATGAATGTCCACTGTGACCAGGATAAGCTATCTTTATATTACCTGGTCAATTACATAATTTTGTATCAGCATGTTTAACCCATTTTTCAGAAATTTTGTCATGCCTACTTTTTTTAATGACCGAGAGGAAAAAATTCTAATACATATTAACTATGCAACAAAGGTTTAAGGCTATTTTGGGAAGGATCCTGCTCTATTACGTACAACTTCACAATGATTAGGTTTTTTTTTTTTTTAATTAAGCTATTAGATCAGAGGCAAAACCCTCTAAGACCTCTAGTTATTTTAATCTACAGAAGAGAAAGCTTTGGGGATACAGCATAAGGGTGTAGACCTATAAGAAGATATACAATCCAGCTGGCTTTAAGGAACAGCCTTTTTTCCCAATTTGGAAATCTTGTGAAACAGTTAAAAGACTACAAGCTTGAAGGCAAGGATTTGTCCACATACAAATCCCAGCTCTACCACTTGATACCTGTGTGATCTTAGATGAGGCACTTAAACTAAGGCTCAGTGTCTTCATCTATAAAGTCAGACATAATAATAGTTACCTACTTGTTGTGATAATTAAATATGATAAAGTACATGAAATGCCTGGCGCATAGCAATTTTTCCCTCCTCCACAATATTTATTGAATGAATGAATGATCAATAATTTTTGGTTTCCTTTGCTAATGCCATCCTTTATAATGAGCACCATTAACTTCAACTATCTGCATAAAAAAGAATGGAATCTAGTTACAGAAGGAAGCCAAAAATTTTCCGGTTACAGGATGAATTAGGCAAGACACATATTACATTAAAATGTATGAAAACCTCTTTCCCAAGAGACTTTTTAGAGAAAATTGGTTAACTGTAAAAAACGATTTATACCTAGAAATAGAAAGATGAACAAGTTGCGCCCATGAGGTCCCTGCGAGCCTCATGACTCTACACTAAAATTAATAAAAGAGGCCATCATTATTACTAAAAGGAAAAAACACACATACACACATAGAAATACGTCTGTTTGGGAAACAAGGGACTGTCTACCCAAAATCACACAAAGGTTTCAGTATAAAAACTCATGTGAGAATGCACACGATGATCACAAATTCATGAAGTTATATGCACAAGTCACAGCCTGCCCCAATTGCCTTTTCTTTTGCAACTAAGCATATTATGTAATAGTAATTGTCTATTAAGGAGGTCTTTTCCTCCCAACATTTGAAAGAAAGGCTGTAATTCAACATTTGAGTCATTATATAGACAATACAAATATTTCTTCTAATGATAACTTTACACATTTTTAGTGAGGATACTTACCTGAGTAACTCTTATCTCCATTTTCATCAAGCTCAGTACTGGTGGTTGCCACCGTATCAGCCAAAGCTACAAGGAACATCTGTTCTAAACGAGTAAGGCCCGGTAGACTTGAGTGCATAAGGTGACTTGAAAGTACCCTAGCATGCTCTTGGCCAAAGTAAGCTGGTCCATATTGGGAAAAATTTATTACTTTTGATTTGTTTTCTCTCTTTTCTGGCTCTAAATCAATATCATCTGTTGTTATATCCTGGATTTGGAAGAGCTCCGAATACTGATCCTCTGGTTGACTTTTGGTATGATCTTTGTAGCTCTGTGGTATTTTTGTACTTTCTTCTGAAATTCTGTAGGTTGCATCTTGATCTGCAGCAAGCAGTGCATGTAGTGGTAGTGGAGGAATAGAGTCTATCTCGGTATAATCTCGAGTACCATCTTTTCCTATGGTGACTGTATCCTTTGCTGTACTGCCACTCACACTGATGGTTCGAGAGAGATGTCGCTTAGTTCCTTCTCCAGCATCAGCATCTCTAACTATTGCAACTTCACCTGCAATACATTTTACTAAATGAGAGAGAATGGCTTTAGCCCTTCGAACTTTCCCTAAATCCATCAATTCTAACAGTTGAGTTGGATGATACTGTGGAAGAGTGGGGGAAAGTACATGTGCAGCCTCAAATAAGCCACCATCTTGAACTACAGTTGGTGAAAAACAAACATCATCAGCCATAGCTGTTCCTTCAACAATGCTTTTTCTTGCCAACATATTAGACTTAAAGGCAGAATGATCTCGTATTGCTGTCTCTTCTGCATCAGGACTATCAGTTTCAACGTCTCCAAATTTGACAGCATGCTTCCACTGTGCATATACATGCATCTCACAGTCCATTCCCACTACCAATATCCCATCTCTTACCCAAGAGAGAGAAACAGGCAGTGAAGGTGTACCATCAACGGAAGATACCAAGTCTATAGATCTAAGAAGAACCCATCTCGACTTAACTCCTTGCTTGATACTACCACCTAGTGGTAAAGTAATGACAGCTACTCCATCCTTATTGTTGGTTTGCTCAGTCACAATTCCTGAAAGCCGCCCATACATGAATATATTAGCACCAACCCCCACTGTGAGAATGTGGGAACCATCTTCTTTTGAGACCCAGTCCAAATGTACTAAATGCTTTATATTTGGAATAAGGTATCTATCCTTGCTCAAAAATGCATCTGATTTGCTATATACAAACAGGTTGCTGTCAACACTGACCCTTGAATCAAGTACACTCCCAACCTTAACCAAATCATCAAGATGAATTGTTTGTTCTAAAACCCATTCTGACCCTCCTGTAGATTCACATTCAAATATACAAACATGCATGGAAAATTCTCTAGAAACAAAACCATTGTGGTGGATAGGTTGTTTGTAAGCCACAGCAAGGCGACCTGTGTATGAACAGCTAACAGCAACTGGTCTTCCCACAATGCTCACTGTACTACTATTATCTTCTTCTTCATCATTCAACAAGGGCCATCTCCTCCAATGATAGGTTTCTTTCTCATCACTGAAACATTGTGAGTTGGTTTCCATGCAACATTTCCAGAAGCGTACTTTATTGTCAGAGCAAGTTGTAACCACCAGATAAGGAGCAAGACACACTGGATAAATTGAAGAAGAACTCAGATGGCCTTAAAAAAGATAAAGCAGATAGTCATAAAAATGGAACCACAAAATAATATGATAAGCAATTCTCAGAATGTGATAAATTCAAGGCCGCTATCAGCTTCTCCAGGATAACTCTGCAATGCCCTCCTAGCTAGTGTCCCGCCATTTTTCCTGCATTAAACATCCATTGGCCAAGGCAGCTATAGAAGTCTTGAACAGCCCTTTGGTGAAATCAAAATACGCAGTAACAATACTGTAACTTGTTTTTAGGTAATTAAATTTAAATGAGGCAAACATTTAATTAAAATAAAATTCAAAAGCAATGAAACAATTCACCCTTAATCTGTTACCTGCCATAAATATATATGACTTCACCAGAACTGCCCCATGGTGTTTCCAAGAGCGGCTAATAGATTTGAGCTGCCAGCTTTTTGGTTTGCAGCCCATCTCTTAACCACTGCACCACCAGGGCTCCTTACCACAACATGTTCACTGGATTTTCATTGTCTATTTTTATCACTTTCATCATAAAGGCTTAAGTAGTCATTTCAATGTGTCCTTCAAACACCCCTAACCTCTCCTTGAAAAATCCAGACCCCAGATCTACTCCTACCATCAAACTGTTTTCAGACAGCTAAACAGGCTATTAGAGCTCACCCATTTTGCAGGGTTTAATTTATTCTCCCTTCACACTGAAGAAGAACCCCCATATTTATTCCTGCCTGCCAAAGACTAACACTATTCTCCACTATAAAATGAGGGGTAATAACGATTAAGGTTTGGGATCAGAACGTCTGGGCTCAAGTTCCAGTCCATCAATTCCTTCATAACAGGTATTGTTAAGTCACTTAAACATCTACAACTATTTTTCCAAATAATAGGGATCATGTTCCCATTTCCTTTGGAGTGTTTTTATAAAGTCCTATACAAAATATAATTTATTATTATCAGCTCCAATAAACTTATCTGAGTATCCCCCAAACTTCAAAATATTCTGAAAGATTAAAAAATTAGCCTACATCTGCACCTGGTACAAAAGCCCTGAGTAAATGCTTCTCAATGTGATCCTTCCAACTCTGAATTCAAACCTGTCTTGGGGATGAAAAGAGAATTTCCATACTCAAGACCATTCACTAAAAATTAGAATGGTCTTGAATTCCCAATTTTGGTTCCCCAAAAAAACTATTCTATGATCCCCAATGAGAATTCTACAAGTGACAGATCATTTAAAATACTGCCGCCAGTCCCTCCAAACTATCTTATCTACCTTGCTAAACTCAGCATCATTCCAGGTGAGCCAAGCTACCAGTATACTCTTTTATATTTTTCCCCAAAATATGTCAACCCTTGCAACACTTGTTCAAACACACTAAATGAAAGTGAGACATAATTAGCACAATGTTGATAAAAAGGCTTAATTTTAAAAAAGGTTCCATGATTCAAAGAGAAGTATATTTGTTCTTTGCAATATTACCATCACAGTATTCCTATTTATAGGAAATGGAAGTTCAGGGAAGAAACCTCACATTAAAATATTTATACTATCTTCTGTCAAGATGACAGCATTTATCACAAGAAATTATTTCTAACAAAGAAATCTGTTTCTAAACAGATATATCATTGCTAGAAAATAAATCTTTATTTCAATGTCAACACAGTGCATATTTCAGAAGAGCTTGTCCACTTGATACACTGAAGATCACTGTCAGCTACAACTGGCTACTCTTAGTTACCTTACCTGCTGAAGGTGTTGCTCTTATTACTTCAACTCCTTCTGGGAGGTCAAGGGGCTGGCTATATACCACTCTAGAGTTCAGAATAAGTTTACTAGCAGTTTGAAGATTGGCAATTGATGAGGAATGTGGCATGTGGCTCACACTAGGAGAGGTTTCTGGAGAGAAGTCTACATCCTGCTGTCCAGGGACTGAAAGCAGACTGTCTGACGAAACACCTTCTGCAGTTTTGGCTTTGAAAATCAATTGTGAAATGTATTATTATAATCACTATACACATCAGCTAAATTATTTTATACATGGTCTCTTAAAAGTATTTTGGAGACAAAGTCAACCTTCAGACTTTCGCCTAGTTACCCTGATATACTTTTTTTTTTTTTTTTTTTAAGCTATTTTACTCTTTCTTAGCATCATCAACTCTGTCACAGGAATACTGTCAGAAAAAAACCACAATATACAACAGCTGGTAAAACCTTAAGTTATCTAGCCCAGTGTTCTCAATCTTGAGAAACTTGTTAACTAACATGCAGATCCCTGGGCCTAACCACAGAGATGCTGATTTAGCTGATTTGGGATGGATCCCAGATATCTGTATTTTTTTAAAGTAGTACAGGTGATTCTGTAATAGATGGGTCATGAATCAAACTTTGAGAAATAACAATTTACTGCATCACTTAACAGGTGAAAAATTTTAAACTTGGAGAGCTTCATGACTTCCCTAAAGTCATATAATTAGCTAGTGGCAGAGAAGACACTAAAATACCAGCCTCTTAACCATCAAATACTCAAAAAAGACAATGAACACAAAAAATAAAAGTTCCAAACAAATTATAGTATTAATTGACTGGCTTTGTAAGGCATATTGACTTTCATCTTCTTCCAACGAGTTACCAGCTTTCATATAAGAGTGTAATCTCTAAACAGATTCACTAATCTATGCTTCTGTGACACCTGAAAGATACACTGCATTAAATTTGTGTACTATCTCCCTCCATTAAACTACAAATTCATCAAGGGCATGGAGGATGTCTTACTGCTTTGTTCATCCTCACAGAACAACAGAATGCCTGAGAGGTGATAAAATATTGACCCCTTTTTGCTTCTGGTGAATGTCAGTCTATCATATAAATGGCAGCCCACTCGGTAAGAAACATGACAACATTTTTTTGTAAAATGGAATAACACTACAAACTTGAATCAGTGGTCAGAAGACAGCGATCCTAATCCTGGCACTGTCACTAACTAAGTGTGTTTCCTAAAGCAAGGCACGTCACTTATTTTCTCATCTGCAAAATAAGGTTGAGCTACATAATTTGTCTTCTTATAAACCAAGCAATTTTCTCATACATATCCCATCTTAAAAAGAAAACAAGAGCGAAAGAAGAAGTAAAGACCTTAAAGTCAGAAGACCTGAATGTGAAACTTGTTCCTGTGACAAACTAGTTGGGGACTTGGTCACGTTACTTAAATTTATTCCATTAGTAAAATGGAGATAATATCTATCTCACATGTATAGCACCTTTTTTAGGCATCAAGGAGGTAATGAACATGTATTAAGTTTCCTTCCCCATCTAAATTTAAGCCTATCATTTCATCCTCCACCAGGATATCCAACACAGTGACAAATTCATGTGTTCTTGGCTGTGTATGCTAGAATCAAAAGATACATGCTTTCTGTCATAGCTGAAGAGAGTATAAATTACATGTTTGCCTCTACTATAATCATGCTGTTTGTGGCCTTTACTGATGTCACAAACAGGGTAACCAAGCAACTCTATACTAGCCCTGCCTTTAGGGAAACAGCAGTAGGATACTTACCTTACAAGCAGTAGGGACAGAAGGTGTTGCCCCAGGGACCTGTTGCTACCTCTATAAATTTCTCCAGAGCCATTCCTGGCTCTTGTGTCCAACTCTAGAAAATATTCTCTAGTGGTCTAAGCGTTCTCTTCCTGAAGTGCTAGTTTTAGATCCCTCTTCTCTCATACTGCTGTGAAACAATACATAACTCCAAGAATCACCCCAAAGACATTGAAAGAATTTTGGGATTCCTGTTCCTCAAGATTAGGCTCAACTAGGCATAGATAAAGTTTCTATCAGATCATTTGCCTTTTCTAATGCCAGTTCAAGGCCAAGTTAGAACTTCAGTTACTTACACAGTTAAGTAACAATGTGGATGGGATCCAAAGGAAACAGAAAAAATATTATTTGTTCACAATATTAAATGTTTAATGTGTATAAACTCTGTCTAACTACATAATTACCCAAAATAATAAAATCATTTTATAAATCTGTTAAACATTTTATGAATTAACTCGTTTAAACTAGATTCAGTTAGAGATGGCTATCTGTGCAATTCTTCATTTTGATAATTATCTCTTAAAAGTAAAATTTTGCTTAAAAAAAATCCATTATCAATTTCTTTACTTCATACAACAAATGTTCTAATTTACTAAGAGATTAATCTGAATGTGCAAAGCAAAAGTATGGCTAAAATCATTTTTGTCACTATTATATTTCTGAATGTTTTACAAAAAGAGTTGAGCTTATAAGCTTCAGATGCTCAATCCTATTTTACTTGAACAGCAAATCAGCTTCTCTTACTGGTGCTAAGGCTGATATACACTATTATCAACAGTATGTGTTAATCAACAGAAAATTACAATATTAATTCTATGGACTAACCTGATTTATACACCCACATCTAGAAGAGAGCCATGATAGGCAATCTATAAATATTAACTGAAAAAAGAAATCAATCAAACTTAAATATTTTTTCAAAATGCCTAATGTGCTCATACTGGTTTGTTTTTAGGATAAGCCTGTTTCATTAATGATTTGTGACCTAGTATTAAAAGTACAACATATACATATTTCACTGGATCTTCATTCTAAACAATTAACCAACCAAAAGCATATTCAGTGAAACAAATTTATTTCCTATCATTTAAGTGTAAATTGAAATATAATCACTTACCTAAACATGCCTGCACAGATTTAAGATGAAGGTGCCACATATGGAGAGTAGAGTAATTATTGCTGTCCTTTTCAATTACTACTAGAAAGAACTTTTCTGAAAATGGTGGTGGGCGATATCCTATTATTCAAAGGAAAAGGATGTTTAAGTTAATACGCTTCTATAGGGCTAAAAATGCTTTTTAAAAGCTAAAACGACCTTGTGATATGCATATAAATTAGAAGGAAGAAGGGAGCAAGAGACTGTTAGGAACACTTTCATACAATTTGTGTGCCAAAAATTAGGTAGCTATCAAAGACTAATAGAGCTATGTCAAAAGGACATGAAGAAATGTGTACTGGTTAAAGATGGGACAATTCATCAAAGAATAAAATTTATTAAAGCACATACACTATATTAAAAAACAAGCACTTTATAAACATACCAAAAGACAAGAGACACACAAGAAAGAAAGGAAAAGAAGGAACAGAAGAAAACGAAGCAATGGAAAGAGAAAGAAGAGAGAGAGAGAGAACCTCATTACATACACATGAAAATGACTGGGACACTAAATGGGTATTTGGAAAACTGACTACAAAAGGAAAGAATGAAATAAACATTATCCTTTCTGCTTTTTCTGCATGAAAAGGGCATTAAAAATAAAATAAAATAGGGGGCGGGGCCAAGATGGCAGAATGGACAGATGCTTCCAGCAAGCCCGCATATGAAAAAGACCTGAAAAAACAATTGAAACAAGTATATTTATGACAATCTAGGAGCCCTGAACATCAAAGGCAAGGTTAGAAAACGAACTGAGGGGGAGGAAGAGACAGTTCAGAGGAAAAGAGGAGTTACCAGACCTGAATCGCTGGGAGCCTTCAGGCATCATTCCAGGTAGCGGCTGCAGCAGGTTGATACTAGCATTTGGCCGCAGTTTCCTCAGGGAGAAGCAGCCACCCACAAAGCCTACTCACACCTCCGAAACCAGAGAAGAACGGCACTCTCAGCAAAAGCTAAGTACTTGTGTATATTTTACTGTCCTCCCCCCAAGCCAACTTCAGCAGCTGATTTTCCTAGGCCTGAGATAGGCCCTGCTGATCGCCTAGAGCCGTCCTCCCGGCCTGGGGGAAGGAATAAATTTGCAACTGGGGGAAAAGATAATTTGCCAGTTCCACTAAACGGGGGAGCTCAAGACAGAAGCAGCCTCTGTTCAGGCATAAAAGGTCCATGGACTTTGAGTACCTTTCCCCTCTGCACAGACCTGTGTGGGCCTATTTCAGGAGAATAGGCCCTTGTTGGCAGACTACAACTGTTTAAGCTGTACGGTGGAGAGGTGGCTGTTTGATGTTTGACATTGCTTTGCCTATTAAACAGGGTCCTCAACTACCCACATCAGGAGCCTAAGGACTGGTGGCTCCACTCAGGTCACCCAGCCACCCACGACAGGGGTCCAAGGATAACTGGTACCTCCCAGTCCTTACAACCAAAAACACTGGATGCCCATGGTCTGTCTGCAGAACCCACCCACCTGTATGCTCTAGGGAACAGGGACACACTTTCCTCAGAGAAACTTGGCGGACAATTCTCAGCCCTCTGCCTTGTTCAGACCATGACACCCTGCTGCAACCAGATACCACTACCTACGCCAATCACCTCTGCACCTCTAAAACTGTAGGACAGAGCCTGTACCACACACTCCATGATCAGCTACTTGGACACCTGAGCTGAATTCATACAAGAAAATGAAAGGACTCCTACACTGATATATATGATAACACTCTAGCCATCTGGGGACAGGACGTCAGAGCTCCAAAGGAGAAAATAATCAAGCTAGCTCACTAAAGCAACCTATTTGGGCATATCAGAACAAAACAAAGGCAGAAGCTATGGCATACTAAGCAAACATAAAATAAACTAATACCATAACTTATAAATGACTCAGAGACAACAGTCAATATCAAGTCACATAAAGAAACAGACCATGATCGCCTCAATAAGCTCTCAAAACAAAGACTAAAGGGACCTTCTAAATGAAAGTGCCTTCCTGGAATTACTGGAGTCAGAATACAAAAGATTAATATACAGAAACCTTCAAGACATCAGGAAGGAAATGAGGCAATACACAGAACAAGCCAAAAAATGCACAGATGAAGCAGTTGAAGAAATTAAAAAGATTATTGAGGAATGTAATGAAAAATTTAATAAACTGGAAAAATCCATAGACAGACCCAGTAAAAACCCAGCAATCAGAAATTCAGAAGATTAGCAATAAAATTACAGAAGTGGACAACTCAATAGGAAGTCAGAGGAGCAGAACTGAACAAGTGGAAGGCAGGATTTCTGAACTTGGAGATAAAAAAGTTGTCACCAATATATTTCAAGAAAAATCAGAAAAAAGAATTCAAAAAAATGAAGAAACCTTAAGAATCATGTGGGACTCTATCAAAAGAAATAACCTACAAGTGATTGGAGTACCAGAACACAGAGGGGTAAAAGAAAATACAGAGAGAGTGCTTGAAGATTTCCTGGCAAAAACCTTCCCAGATATCATGAAAGATGAGAAGATATCTATCCAAGATGCTCATCGAACTTCATATAAGGTAGACATTAAAAGAAAGTCACAAAGACATATTATATTCAAAATTGCCAAAACCAAAGATAAAGAATTTTAAGACCAGACAGGGATAAACAAAAAGTCACCTACAAAGGACACTCAAGAAGAATAAGCTCGGACTACGCAGCAGAAACCATGCATGCAAGAAGGCAATGGGATGACTTATATAAAGCACTGAAGGAAAAAAAAATTGCCAGCCAAGAATCATATATCCAGCAAAACTGTCTCTTGAATATGAAGGTGAAATTAGGACATTTCCAGATAAACAGAAATTTAGGGAATTCATAAAAACCAAAGCAAAACTACAAGAAATACTAAAGGGACTTCTCTGGTTAGAAAATCAATAATGTCAGGTATCAACCCAAGACTAGAACACTGGGCAGAGCAATCAGAAGTCAACCCAGACAGGGAAATCACAAGAATGAATCAAGATAAAAAAACGCTCAAAACAGGGAAACAGCGATGTTATCATGTAAAAGAAGACAACATTAAAACAATAAGGAGGAATCAAGAAATGTAGTCATAGATCTCGCACATGGAGAGGAGGACAAGGCGAGATAAAGAAATAAAAGTTAGGTTTAAATTTACAAAAATACGGGTAAATAATAAGGTAACCACAAAGGACACAAACTATCCTACACATAAAAAGAAAATACAAGAAAAAAATAGAAACTCAGCAGAAACAAATTGACAACAAAGAATATGAGGAAAGGACAATATATAAAGATAATCTAAGCACATAAAATTAAGTGGGAAAAGGAAATGGTCAACACACAAAAAAAGACATCAAAGTGATAGCACTAAATTCACACCTATCCATAATTATGGTGAATGTAAATGGACTAAATGCACCAATAAATAGACAAAGAGTGGCAGAATGCATTAAAAAACACAATCTGTCTATATGCCGCCTACAAGAAACACACTTTAGACTCAGAGACACAAAGAAACTATAAAACTCAAAGGATGGAAAAAAATGTATCAAGCAAACAACAATCAAAAAAGAGCAGGAGTGGCAATATTAATTTCTGACAAAATAGACTTTAAAGTTAAATCCATCAGAAAAGATAAGGAAGGACACTATTTAATGATCAAAGGGACAACATATTAGGAGGACATAACCGTATTAAATATTTATGCACCCAATGACAGGGCTGCAAGATACATAAAACAAACTTTAACAGCACTGAAAAGTGAGATAGAAAGCTCCACAATAATACTAGGAGACTTCAACACAGCATTTTTGGTGAAGGACAGGACATCCAGAAAGAGGCTCAATAAAGACATGGAAGATCTAAATGCCACAATCAACCAACTTGACCTCGTAGACATATACAGAACACTATACCTTCTTTTATACAGCACATGGAACATGCTCTAGACTAAACCACATACTAAGTTATAAAGCAAGCCTTAGTAGAATACAACACATACAAATATTACAAAGCATCTTCTCTGACCATAAGGCCATAAAAGGAAAATCAATAACAGAAAAAGCAGGGAAAAGAAATCCAACACTTGGAAACTAAACAATACCCTGCTCAAAAAAGACTGGATTATAGAAGACATTAACGATGGAATAAATAAAATTCAGAGAATCCAATGAGAATGAAAACACCTCTTATCAGAACCTTGGGATACAGTTTGAAAGCAGTGCTCAGAGGTCAATTTATATAAATAAACACACACATAGAAAAAGAAGAAAAGGCCAAAATCAACGAATTATCCTTACAACTTGGACAAATAGTAAGAGCAACAAAAGAAACCCTCAGGCACCAGAAGAAAACAAATACTAAAAATGAGAGCAGAACTAAAAAAAAAAAGAAAATAGAAAAACCACTGAAAGAATTAACAAGACCAAAAGCTGGTGCTTTGAAAAAACCAACAAAATTGATAAACCATTGGCCAAACTGACAAAAGAAAAACAGACGAGGATGCAAATAACACAAATAAGAAGTGAGATGGGTGATATTACAACACACCCAACTGAAATTAAAAGAATCATATCAGATTACTCTGAAAAATTATACTGTAACAAATTTGAAAACCTAGAAGAAATGGATGAATTCCTAGAAACACACTACCTACCTACACTAACACATACAGAGGTAGAACAAATAAATATACCCATAACAAAAAAAAGACATTGAAAAGGTAATCAAAAAACTCCCAACAAAAAAAAGTCCTGGCCCAGACAGCTTCACTGCAGAGTTCTATCGAACTTGCAGAGAAGAGTTAACACCACTACTACTAAGGGTATTTCAGAACGTAGAAAAGGACAGAATACTCCCAAACCCATTCTATGAAGCCAGCATATCCCTGATACCAAAACCAGGTAAACACAATATAAAAAAAGAAAATTACAGACCTGTATCCCTCATGAATGTAGATGCAAAAATCCTCAACAAAATTCTAGCCAATACAATTCAACGTATCAAAAAAGTAATTCACCATGACCAAATGAGATTCATACCAGTCATGCAGGGATGGTTCAACATTAGAAAAACAATTAATGTAATCCATCATATATTAAAAAAAAAAAAAAAAAAAGACAAGAATCACATGATTTTATCAACTGACGCAGAAAAGGCATTTGACAAAGTTCAACACCGATTCATGATAAAAACTCTCAGCAAAATAGGAATAGAAGGAAAATTCCTCAACATAATAGAGGGCGTTTATACAAAGCCAACAGCCAACATCAGTCTAAATGGAGAGAGCCTGAAAGCATTCCCCTTGAGAACGCGAACCACACAAGTATGCCCTTTATCACCACTCTTATTCAACATTGTGCTACAGGTCCTAACCAGAGCAATTAGGCTAGATAAAGAAATAAAGAGCATCCAGATTGGCAAGGAACAAGTAAAAGTATCTCTATTTGGAGATGATAGGATCCTATACATAGAAAACCCTAAGGAATCCTCCAGAAAACTAGTGAAAGTAGTAGAAGAGTTCAGTAGAGTATCAGGATACAAGATGAACATTAAAAAAAAAATCAGTTGGATTCCTCTACATCAACAAAAACAACATCAAAGAGGAAATCACCAAATCAATACCATTTACATTAGCCCTCAAGTAGTTAAAATACTTAGGAATAAATCTTACCAGAGATGTAAAAGACTTATACAAAGAAAACTACAAAACACTTCTGCAAGAAAGCAAAAGAGATCTACATAAGTGGAAAAACATACCTTGCTCCTGGATAGGAAGACTTAACCTTATAAAAATGTCTATTCTACCAAAAGCGATCTATACATTTATGCAATTCCGATCCAATCCCAATGACATTTTTTAACGAGACGGAGAAACAAATCACCAACTTCGCAGGCAAGCGAAAGAGGCCTCGGATAAGTAAACCACTACTGAAAAAGAAGAACAAAGTGGGAGGCCTCACTCTACCTGATTTAAGAACCTATTACACCACAGAAGTCAAAACAGCCTGGTACTGGTACAACAACAGATACATGGCCCAATGGAACAGAATTGAGAATCCAGACATAAATCCATCCACATATGAGCAGCTGATATTTCACAAAGGCCTAAAGTCAGTTAAATGGGGAAAAGACAGTCTTTTTAACAAATGGTGCTGGCATAACTGGATATTCATCTTCAAAAAAATGAAACAAGACCTATACCTCACTCCATGCACAAAAACTAACTCAAAATGGATCAAAGACCTAAATATAAAACCTAAAATGATAAAGATCATGGAAGAAAAAATAGGGACAATGTTAGGAGCCCTAATACATGGCATAAACAGTATAGTAAACATTATAAAGAATGTAGAAGAAAAACTAGATAACTGGGAGCTCCTAAAAATCAAACACCTATGCTCAGCCAAAGACTTCACCAAAAGAGTAAAAAGATTACCTACAGACTGGGAAAAAGTTTTCAGCTATGACACTTCTGATCAGCGCCTGATCTCTAAAATCTACACGATACTGCAAAAACTCAACTGCAAAAAGACAAATAACCCAATTAAAAAACGAGCAAAAGATATGAATAGACACTTCACTAAAGAAGACATTCAGGTAGCTAAGAGATACATGAGGAACTGTTCAGGATCATTAGCCATTAGAGAAATGCAGATCAAAACTATAGTGAGATTTCATCTCACTCTTACAAGGCTGGCATTAATCCAAAAAACACAAAATAATAAATGTCGGAGAGGTTGTGGAGAGATTGGAACACTTCTACATTGCTGGTGGGAATGTCAAATGGCACAACCACTTTGGAAATCTATTTGGCGCTTCCTTAAAAAGCTAGAAATAGAACTACCATAGGATCCAGCAATCCCACTCCTTGGAATATATCCTAGAGAAATAAGAGCCTTTACACGAACAGATATATGCACACCCACGTTTCCTGCAGCACTGTTTACAATAGCAAAAAGATGGAAGCAACCAAGGTGCCCATCAATGGATGAATGGATAAATAAATTATGGTATATTCACACAATGGAATACTACACATCAATAAAGAACAGTGAGGAATCTTTGAAATATTTCATAACATGGAGGAACCTGGAAGGCATTATGCTGAGTGAAATTAGTCAGTTGCAAAAGGACAAATATTGCATAAGACCACTATTATAAGAACTTGAGAAATGGTTTAAACTGAGAAAAAAAAAAACCTTCTTTTGTGGTTATAAGAGGGGGGAGGGAGGGAGGGTGGAAGAGGGGCATTCACTAATTAGATAGTAGATAAGAACTACTTTACGTGAAGGGAAAGACAGCACACAATACAGGGGAGGTCAGCACGATTGGACTAAACCAAAAGCAAAGAAGTTTCCTGAATAAACTGAATGCTTCGAAGGCCAGCGTAGCAGGGGCAGGGGTCTGGGGACCATGGTTTCAGGGGACATCTAAGTCAACTGGAATAATAAAATCTATTAAGAAAGCATTCTGCATCCCACTTTGAAGAGTGGCGTCTGGGGTCTTAAATGCTAGCAAGCAGCCATCTAAGATGCATCAATTGGTCTCAACCCACCTGGATCAAAGAAGAATGAAGAACACCAAGGACACAAGGTGATTATGAGCCCAAGAGACAGAAAGGGCCACATGAACCAGCAACTACATCATCTTGAGACCAGAAGAACTAGAGGGTGCCCAGCTATAACCAATGACTGCCCTGACAGGGAACACAACAGAGAACCCCTGAGGGAGCAGGAGAGCAGTGGGATGCAGACCCCAAATTCTCATAATAAGACCAGACATAATGGTCTGACTGAGACTAGAAGGACCTCAGTGGTCATGGCCCCCAGACCTTCTGTTGGCCCAGGACAGGGGCCATTCCCGAAGCCAACTCTTCAGACATGGATTGGACTGGACAATGGGTTGGAGGGGGATGCTGGTGAGCAGTGAGCTTCTTGGATCAGGTAGGCACTTGAGACTATGTTGGCATCTCCTGCCTGGAGGGGAGATGAGAGGGTGGAGGGGGTTAGAAGCTGGCGAAATGGACACAAAAAGAGAGAGTGGAGGGAGAGAGCAGGCTGTTTCATTAGGCGGAGAGTAATTGGGAGTGTGTAGCAAGGTGTATACAGGTTTTTGTGTGAGAGACTGACTTGATTTGTAAACTTTCACTTAAAGCACAAAAAAAATGATTTAAAAAAAAAACAAAATGTAATTTGCACCCAAATGCCTTCATCTACAAACAAGCAGTTCTGACAGAACTAGTGTGTCTGCCAAAAATTATGAAGGTAATGACTTATAAAGATCCATACTCAGTGAAAGTTTGGAGTTTTTTTTTTTTTTTTAAGATTAAGGAAAGCAAACTCAGACTGCTTTTTGAAAGTACCTTGTGATGGCTGAAAAAATATTTCTGTTTCCTTTTTCTCCAAATCTTCCTCATGTGGTTTATATCCTATAATGAAGTCTTCTTGAAACACATGAAGCAACTGTGTATTTGAGCCACACTACAAATATTAAAAAATGAAGAGTTTTTACTTTCGAAATCCCCTATCTCCTACCACTCACCTCCCCAAGAAAACAAATCTTTTGGAGCAATTTCTATCCTATATTAATTAATTATAAAGGAAAAACAAACAGAAAAAATTAAAGTTGTGAAAATAATTTTTTAATAAAAAATTATTAAAATTACCTTCAAAGATGCCACACTCAATAGCAGAACTGAGGCAATCTAGTAAAAGCAAACCAACAGGTTTACTTCTCCCAAAAAAGCTACAAAACATAGTTAAATGACCTACACCACTTTGAGCCCAAAAAGCATAACTGTCTGGGGAGAGCTATCCCAAAATAGCTAACTATGTAAGGCACATTAGTGCAGGATTCCTTTAACTTTTACAATTCCAGTTGAGAACCAGAAAAAGAAAGAAAGGTGCTCAAAGTACCCCAATGGGTCTATCTAGTGGGAACTGTGAGGAATTCTGTAGTAGCCAGTGGGGTAACACATCCCTGGAGAAATGCATTTACAAGTAAGTAACTACAATTTCTAGGAAGATAGATGAACCATCACTGTCAGCTGCTATGCTACATGATCATGTCACTGGACCACACAGAGAAAAATAAAGACAACCACAAATGGCTACTGAAAACCACAAGGTTGAACTGAAATTCAAAGAAGGGCTAGATGAAAATAAAAGCTTATTATGGAAGGGCGTAAAGACAATTAGATGGGTACCCACAAGGTTTCAAGAAAGAGAAGCAGCTATGATTATCTCGGCACTAGACAGTGTGTGTCTGTGTTTCCCTCTGTATGTGTGTGTGTAACATCTTAGAGGATAAAGGAAAACCAGCCTCTTTACATAGTAGGAGAAAATATAAGAAGACTGTAATATTAGGTTGAACCATGGAATTTTTGTGAAAGTTATAGGGGATTTTTAAGTCTCCAGGTAGAAAAAGAAAAAATCTCTTCACATTCATAGTATATAAAGCCACCTCTTAAAGGGAAAAAGAATACATAAATGAACAAGGAAGGGTGATGTCTTAGTGGATACAGAAATCATACAATACCCAGAGAACAAACTAACGAGTGTTAAACTTTGTCCTTGGTAAGTCTAAGTCACTTATCAGTACTTGAAGTTTGCCAGCCCTGTGTTAAAGACAGCCACAAATGCTGTTGCTGTTATGTGCCCTCGAGTCAGTTCCAATTCATAGCAGCCCTATATACAACAGAATGAAACAATGCCATCCTAATGATCAGTGTTATACTGAGCCCATTGTTGCAGCCACTGTGCCAATCATCTTGTTGAAGGTCTTCCTCTTTTTCACTGACCCTCTACTCTATCAAGCATGATGTCTCCTTTGCATATTTCATGATAATACTTTACTCTGTCTTCTCAAGCCGCCCCATGAAATCTTCTGTTCAGCTCTTTTACTTCATCATTTCCTTTTGCTTTAGCTACTGTACATTCAAGAGCAAGCTTCAGAGTCTCTTCTGATATCCATGTTGGTCTTTTCATTCTTTCCTGTATTTTTAATGACCACTTGCTTTCTTCATGTATGATGTCCTTGATGTCATTCCACAACTCGTCTGGTCTTCAGTCGTTAGTATTCAACGCATCAAATCTATTCTTGTGACAGTCTCTAAATTCAGGTGGGATATACTCAAGGTCATACTTTGGTTCTCGTTGCCTTGTTCTAATTTTCTTCCACTTCAACTTGCATATGAGCAATTGATGGTCAGTTCCACAGTCAGCAGCAGCCTTGTCCTGACCGATGATACTGAGCTTTTCCATCTTCTCTTTCCACAGATGTAGTCAATTTGATTCTTGTGTATTCCATCTGATGAGGTCCACATGTATAGTCACCATTTACGTTGGTGAAAAAGGTATTCCCAATGAAGAAGTTGTTGATCTTGCAAATTCTATCATGCAATCTCTGGCATCGTTTCTATCACCAAGGCCATATTTTCCAGTTACTGTTCCTTCTTCTTTGTTTCCAACTTTCACATTCCAATCACCAGTAATTATCAATGCATCTTGATTACATGTGTGATCAATTTCAGACTGTAGAAGTTGGTAATAATCTTCAATTTCTTCATCTTTGGCCTTACTGGCTGGTGTATAAATGTGAATAATAGTCTGTCAGTTTTTTGTACTGTGGGTGCTTTTGTGTTGCTGTGATGCTGGGAGCGATACCATTGGTATTCAAATACCAGCAGGTTCACCTATGGTGGACAGGTTTCAGCTGAGCTTCCAGATTTAGACGGATTAGGAAGAAGGAACTGGCAGTCTACTTCTGAAAAAATTAGCCAGTGAAAACCTTACCAACAGCTGTGGAACATTGTCTGATATAGTGCTGGAAGATGAGCCCCTTAGGTTGGAAGGCACTCAAAAGACAACTGGGGAAGAGCTGCCTCCTCAAGGTACAGCCAACCTTAATGACATCAAAGGAGGTAAGCTTTCAGGACTTTCACTTGTTGATGTGGCGTGACTCAAAATTAGAAGAAACAGCTGCAAACATCTGTTAATAATTGGAAGATGAAATGTACGAAGTATGAATCCAGAAAAATTGGAAGTTATCAAAAAAGAAATGGGATGGATAATTCCATTTGCCTACAGTAATAGGATAATATCCATATGCCTACAAGAAAGACCAGTCACAACTAGAGGGAAAAAATTCTTCAGCAAGTATGAAATAAAAAAAGAATGCTAGGTGAGAGTGGACAATATTAATATTTAATGGCAAAGAATAAAGAAAAGGCTAAATTGGAGGGGGTGAATTTAAAATTCAGTCCATTAAAAATTAAGATTGATCTATGGCAGAGATGGCAACCCACCCTTCTTATCATTTGGAGTAGAAAATGAAAATCATAGATTGAATCTGAAGCAAAGCCACGATGCTTAGGGATAAGAAAATTAAGGATTTCCCAGGAGGCATTAAAATTTGATAGAATTGTAAAAATTGGCAGGCCCAATTCTGTTGCCAAGAGCTGATGTGGTAATTTCTTCCTATCAGTGAAAATGATTACACTTTCTCCAAAAGAATGTGTGAGGCACCATGGAAAAACTATAAGACATAATGCTACACTTGTTTTTAAATATGATTGACACTTTCTTCATTTCCTTGTTGAAAACTATTGGTAACTTCCTCACCAAGCTAATGTTTTGTTTTATGTTTTTTTTAATACCTGAATAAATCCATAATTCTAACCTGCAGCCCATAAACACTGTCCTGAAAAACAAATATTCTGGGGGCTAGAATGAGTTTTACAAGTTACCTGGAGGAAGGGTTCGCCTCCTTTCCCAGGCAGTAGCTAGGGAGGGATACCAACTATATAAAAGACCTGTGATGAGTAAGTAAACGTATACTTTGATCCTAACTTCATGTGCATTGTAACAGATCTATAAAAACACCTAATATGCAGAATAACAAGGCAAATACTCTAAAGCCAAGGTCACCCTCTACTGAGTTGAGATGAGTAGTAATATAAAAAGAGAAACCACAACTGGGGCCTCTATGCAGCTGTACTGCATTTTCCTTCAGCAATTCAAGATCAGGGTCATGGCTTTCCTGACTGAATCAAACTTCCTTTAAACAAAAAATAAAGCTTATAGATATAGTTCAACTGGAGAAGAATAATTCCTAAATCATTAGAAGATTTTCACTATAGGAATCAACGTAAGTTGGCTGTATTTAGTAGCAAACAAGAGGATTATTCTGAGAATGAAATACATATATGTATATAAAGCACCCTGGGATAAAGCATACTAATGTCACCAATTCACAAGCATGCTTTACTTGGTTGGTTATTGCATCAAGTTCAATAATGCAGCCAGGTCGAGCAGTAGACTGCTGGCTCACAATGTTAAACACCTCTCCAATAAGTTTCTGTAAATAAAAAACACAAAAGGTTAATGAACAACAATTTACGAATCTTTTTTTTTTCTGTCAATATGATATAGTATCTTAGACATTAAATCCCTTCTTTAAACATACCCTGATTAGCAAGAGCATTTAATACATTCCAAGAAATTTTCAACTTTCTACACTTATTTTTTTTTCCAGCATTTTTTTTTAAATTGTGCTTTAGATAAAAGTTTACAGAGTAAATTAGTTTCTCATTAAACAATACACATATTCTTTTGTGACACTGGTTGCCAACCCTGCAACGTGCCACCACTCTCCCCATCTCGACCTTGGGTTCTCCGTTTCCATTCATCCAGCCTTCTTGTCCTTGCTCCTGGACTGGCGTGCCCATTTAGTCTCACGCACATGGTTGAGCTACACGTATTATTGTTTATTTTATGGGCCTGTCTGATCTTTGGCTGAAGGGTCAACCTCAGGAGTGACTTGAACACTGAGTTAAAAGTGTACCCAGGGGACATACTGTCAGGGTTTCTCTAGTCTCTGTCAGACCAGTAAGTCTGGTCTTTTTTTGTAAGCTTGAATTTTGTTCTACATTTTTCTCCAGCTCTGTCCAGGACCCTCTATTGTGATCCCTGTCAGAGCAGTCAGTGGTGGTAGCCAGGCACCATCTAGTTGTGCTGGATTCAGTCTAGCGGAGGCTATGGTAGCTGTGGTCCATTACTCCTTTGGACTAATCTTTCCCTTGTGTCTTTGATTTTCTTCATTCTCCCTTGTTATACTCATTCCAAGGAGCACTGGTGGCACAGTGCTTAAGTGCTCTGCTGCTAACCAAAAGGTTGGCAGTTCAAACCTACCAGCCACTCCACAGGAGAAAGATGTGGCAGTCTGCTTCCTTAAAGATTTATGACCTTGGAAACCCTATGGGGCAGTTCTACTCTGTCCTACAGGGTCGCTATGAGTCGGAATTGACGCAATGGCAGCGGATTTTACGCCCATTCTAATTCTTATTTTTAAAATTAACTAGGCAGTTAGAAAAATCTACAGTGTCTACACAAGGACCATATAACTTCAATGCATCTAGTTCTTTTAACATGTCTTCTTCATTTTTACAAATTTCATAATAAACAAAGATAAGGAGCCATGGCAGGATTTGAGCAGATATCGAAATTGCTTGGTTTCTACTTTTTTCAGTGAGGGAGTCTTCAAGGTCTTTCCATGACCTCTGGAGACAGAAAAATGGGTTGCTTTTTTATGTACTAGGTGGAAACCCGGGTGGCATAGTGGATAAGTGCTGCGGCTGCAAACCAAAGGGTCAGCAGTTCAAATCCACCAGGCGCTCCTTGGAAACTCTATGGGGCAGTTCTAATCTGTCCTATAGAGTCGCTATGAGTCGGAATCAACTCAACGGCACTGGGTTTGGTTTTTTGCTTACGTACTAGGTATGTAATCCTGAGTGCATCACCTGACTTTCTGGAAATAGGGATAATACTATCAGCTGGAAAAAGAGATAATACTGTCATCACCAAAATTAAATTAAGTGACTTATAAGAAAGCGGTTGGCCATGGTGGTACTTCCTTACTTTCCTGAATTATTAAACATTCTTGTGCCATCTTTTTGGCAATTAATTACCACCCTCAAATACCTCTTCTTCTGTCTTAAATTGTTATTTAATTTTTTACTAATAATTTTTCTCAACTAAATTAGAAGTTCTTTAAAGGCAGAAGCTGAAATTTATACTTTGTATCTTCTACATCACTAACTAGAGGCATTATAGTAGACACTCAAAAATATTCTTTGGTTTCAATACTGAAAACATTTTTGTTAGCTGTTTTATGGAGTCATGTCATATTTTTATAGGTATATAAATGGAAAATTCAAATCTGTTCAAATCTAGATATTAACTAAAGTACATGATTTCTAATTCAGACGCAGAACCATCAGAATTAGGTACTGCCACCCACTGATAGCATATTCTAACAACAGTTGTATTTTAAATGGTGAATCAAACTCTGAAAAGTTCAAATTTTCCAACTTAAATATACAGTTTAGTAAAGTTGCCTTAAAATCTTTTTTGAACAATATAAGATTAAGAGATCTGAACTAGAGAGTGAAAAATGTCAAGAAAAAATTATGATATCTTGGGAAAAAAATATATTTCTTCGTATATAAAATGTATTAATGTGTGATATGTAAACTGCATTTTTAATTCATGTACCTTGGAACACAAATTAAGAAAAAATAAATTTGTTATAGGTATCCTAACTTCACACATATAACACACATTACATGTTTTTTTTTGCCAACTGCTTCCCCCCCTCCCAGGTATTTTCATAAGTTCACTGTTCTAAGGGTGCTATAGCACGCTTACAAAAATACCTCGTGGGGGGAGGGCACAGTTGGCAAAAAAAAAAGTATAACATGTACATTATTTGCATAAAAATACAGTATGTCCTATAGAGTGCAGAGTATATGCTCATTTCCTAAATACCAACAAATAAATATCCTAGACAATGTAAAAAGAGAATTCTTTAACAGCTTGGATATGTTAATAAAGATTAGTAAATACATACCGAAGACTCTGGGTCTGACAGCTCATCTAATAATTTCCTTGCATCTACCACAGCCTGATAGAGTCTCAGATTTTTGCCATCAGAAGCAACAAAGCAAGCACTTGCAGAATTGCAATATGTACCTGAGAAAGCAAAATAAAGGTTTTGCACTAAAATGGGTAGTTTATTATTACTGGCTGAAACAAATATTCATACTTTTGTTTTTAGCTCATGGTCCAGTATCATAATTAAAACAGATAAAATTGATGTATATAAACTGACTAATAAAAAAATTCAACAGAAAAATAGATTGAGAGGGAAAGAATTAAGAACCAAGTTCTAAAAATTAGTGTCTACATTCTGAATACTTATTAAAAACCCTCGTAATAATGACAAATGCAAACCATTTCACATGTAACAAATTTACTTTAAAAGTTTTTATTAATTTCACAATTAAAATGAACACTTACCAAGACAGTAGCTAGGAATAAGAGTCGGAAGCCAAGCCACATTAGAGAAAGCTGAGGTATGCAAAGAGTTAATTCGAGCCAATTCTGAAACTCCTCCAGTGTATGACAAAGGTCCTATTGGGTCTACACGCCACAGGATAAGTTCACTGTAGATTGCATTTGGGTCATGAAATGTACGCGTTGCTGCATTTCTGAGAGGTTGCTTCAATGAACCTTTTACATGTTTTATAGGATCCATTAATCTACTTAATTTATTCTCTGAATCTGATTCAGGAGTCAACAGAGCATTATGATGAGATGACGTCAATAACAGGGGTAAAACTGAGTGGCATGCCAAATCATTGAGATGAAATCGATGACCACAGTATCTGAATTTGTGAGATACAGTTAGAACAGTGGTGAAGGCAGACTTATCAGCAAAAGTGACTGCCCACTGATTTAAAGAACCATCTATGTGTTTAGAGATCATCATTACTGTCGGAGCTAAAATGTTCATATTTGGACTGTGTGCTCTAGAGTGTGGCTGTGACATGTGAGGGCTGCCTACAGCCATCATCTCTTGGTATAGCAGAGTGTGGTGAGAATCCTTCGTAGCATTTATGCAGGCATACATCATAATATTTTTACTAAGAGAGCTTGCATCACCAGAGGGAAATGCAACAGGAATCCGAGAAGAAAAGGAAACCTGAAAAAAACAGAATTACATGATTCAGTATAAGTAGCCTGCCTCCTCTCAAAAATACTTTTCCAAAACACTTCCATTTTCAAAATGTCAAATATCAGCTTCCTAGCAAAAGAAATCCTTTTCAATCTCTTCAGGTCTAATTCCCCTATTCATGTAACATCATGTCTCTACTTATGGCCTTGCAGAAGACTAATGGGAAAAATTTTCAAGTGCCTTGCTTATATATCAAAATACACAGTTGTAGACAGAAATAAAGTTGAGAAAGATAAAGAAAGGCACCCTGATTAAGGTAATAAAACCAGGATATGGTAAGCTCTTTCTAAGTCACATTTTCAGGATGCTTTCTTATTTTCATTCATAAAATTGTGAATTCCCTTAAAAGTCAACACACACATACTTAAACATTCAGTATTACATTTCAAACCCAAACGAGTTTTCTTTTAATTAACCAGGATTATAAAATTTATTGTCATTGATCTCCTATGTTAGCAAGTATTTTTTCTCAGTTGCCTATAAAAAACAAGTAACTTTAGTAATTCTGAAAACTGCCAAATTACATACATTAACATCTATTTTTTTTAAGAAATGTAATAACGGCTTCACCAATAATAGATACCTGAACTTGTCTAAATATTCCGGGATTGTATTCATCCAAATACTTTACATGCCACACTAGAAAGGTACCATCTACAGGGTGTATTGTAAAGAGCATGTCAGGATTCTTATTCCATTCAGCTAGCAGCATTTCAATCTTCCGATCAAGCAGGATCGTAGGCAGTGGCACTGGTATACTAGGTCGTGAGTAGGTTCTAGGACTCCCCTCTCTTTCTCCATCTTCATGGTCTGATGATCCTGTACCTCCCTCAGATTCTCTATCCAGGGATAATTCTGAATCAGAAAATAAACTTATCAACACATACTTAACAGTACTACACAATTTCATATATATTAGTAGTAGTAGACTATAATAAATGGCATAAAATACCTTTAGAAACAATAAATTCCTTTTCCCATTTATAGTAAAAAAAAAATAAGATAGAGGCAGAGCCAACATGGCACCCTAGAAAGACACACCACACTGACCCCTGCAGCAAAGACCTGACAACTAAATAAAACAGATACCATCATCAATCCTGGAAACTTGAGCATCAAATGAAGACATAAAGAACTATATCAAAGTGATAGAAAGATATGGATTGGAGGTCCCTTGCCAACTAACACGGCACAGCATCACCATGTTTGAACACAGCCAGCAATATCCCCAGACAGGGAATATGGGAAGGCAACTTCATGGAGCTCCCAACAGTAAACAGAGCACCTGGTAATCAGAGAAAACATGCTTTTGCACCTGTCATCCTTTTGGTGAGTAGATCCAAGAACCCCCTCATCCCAGCAGCCCCCACCAGCAGCATCTGCAATATGAGCCCTGCCTTAGGCCCGCCTTGTCCCCTCTCCTGCCACCCAGCTTTTTTGTCCTTTTTAAAATTTCTTTCTTCCTTTTCTTTCTCCCTCCCACCCAGCCCAATATGCCATACCTCCCTCCCTTCCTGCTGGCTCCCACAGTTCTGCCATATTTTTTCTTTCATTTTATCTTCTTTCTTTTCCTTCTCCCTCACACCTACCCAAGTATGCACCTCCCCACCCCATAGCCCCTCGGTCTGCTCCACCCTCATATGTCAGTCCCCACCATGCTATTATTTTCTCTTTTTTCCTTCCTTACTTTTATTTCTCCCTCCAACCCAGCCCTTATGCACCACCTCCATCCCCATCCCACCAGACCCTGCAGTGCCGCCACAGATAAAGTACCACCACTGCACTGGCCCACTGCTGCCCCGGGTCTGCCCTGCCCCCACCTGCCAGCCCCCAACATGCCACCATTTATTCTTTTTTTCTCTTTCTTTTTTTTTTTTTCTCTTTCTTTCCTTCTTTTCTTTATCCCTCTCACCTAGCCCTGTATACCACCTCCTCCCCCAGCTGGCACCCACCACCTCACCGTGGCTAGAGTGCCCCAGACTAGACACTTCACTGCACTGGACCTGCACTGACCCTCCCCTCCCACCACTCAACCAGCTGCTGAACGGTGGAAAACAAGCCCATACTACTCCTTGTCCGATACTCCTGCCCACCTGGGGAGGAACTGTGAACGCTCCCACACTGCTGGACCAACATCGAAAGGCAGACAATGCCTGCCCAGTCTGCCCTCAGCCACCTCATCAACACAGTTAGAGCAAAGGGAGTTCACCCTCCCTGCTGCTGCCCTGCCCACCCGGATAAGGTGGTGAGAGATATCGTGCCCATAGACAAGCAAGCAGCAAAGCATGCCCAGCTCGCCCATGCTGATATGCCAAAAAAAAAAAGCAGGACGAAATAAATGAACATAAACCAAAACCGAAAACCAAACCAGTGCTGTCGAATTGATTCTGACTCATAGCGACCCTATAGGACAGAGTACAAGTCCCCCACAGAATTTCCAAGGAGCACCTGGCGGATTCAAACTACCAACCCTTTGGTTAGCAGCCGTAGCACTTAACCACTGTGCCACCAGGGTTTCCACAAATGAAGATACAATCAATAAATAAAGAAAATAATACATTAATACATATAAAAAAGGGAGACAAGATGGCTCCAGCAAGTGACCAAAATAAAGAATCAGACAACCTTCCAGAAAAAGAAAAGGCATTGGAACTACCTGATATGGAATTCAAAAGACTAATATTTAGGGCTCTCCAGATATTAGGAGAGAGATCAAGGAAAACACAGACAAAACCAAGAAAAAAATAGACAAAATCATGGAAAATATAGACCAAAAAGGAAAACACAGACAAAGCAATAGAAGAATTTAGGAAAACAATGCAACAACAAAGCATGAAAATAAATAAACAAATAGAAATCATACAAAAATAGCAATGAGAAATCCAAAAGATAAACAACAAATTTCAGAAATGAACAACTCAAAATAAAGTTTTAGGAGCAAATTTGAAACAACGGAAGACAGAATCATCGAGATTGAAGACAAATCCATAGCTGCCACTTTGAGGAAAAATCAGAGAAAAGAATGAAGAAAACCTAAGAATTATGTGGAACACAATCAAGAGCAAAAACTTGTGCATGGTCAGAGATCCAGAACAGAGAAAGAAAATGGAAAACAGAGGAAATTGTTGCACATATGCTGGCAGACAACTTCCCAAATATCATGAAAGATAAAAAGCTGACCATCAAAGAAGCTAAATGAACCGCACATAGAATAGACCCCAAAAGAAAGTCACCAAGACGTATCATAATCATACTCACCAAAACCAAAGACAAAGAAAGAATCTTGAAAGCAGCTCAAAAAAAACAAAAAGTTACTGACAACAGACAAACAGTAAGACTAAACTCCAACTACTTGGCAGAAATTATGTGGGCAAGAAGGCAATGGTATGACATACCAAAAACCTTGGAAGAGAAAACTGCCAACCAAGAATAACATATCCTGTAAAACACTCTCTCAAATATGATGGCAAAATTGGGTCATTTCCAGATAAACAGAAATTAAGGGAACCTGTAAAAACCAAACCAAATTACAAGAAACATTAAAGGAAATTCTTCGGCTAGAGAATCAACAACATTGGACAACAACCAGAGTCTAGGACATAGGACAGCATCAGCCAGACACCAACCTAGGTAAAAAATTCTCAATAATAAAACAACGCTAAAAGACTTAAAACAGGTGAACAGAGATATCAATCTGTAATCGGCGACAATATCAAAACAATAAAAGGTGGAATACATACTGTACATAAAGAACTGTCAAATGAAGAGGAAGTCAAGGCGATATCAAGTAATAAAAGACTGGTTCAAACTCAGGAAGATCAGGGTAGGTTTCAAGGTAAAACACAAAGAAAGTTAACAAACCTAATTGTTAAAATTAAAAAGGCTCAGTAAACACAAAATCTACAATAACAAAAAGAAATGTAAAAACCCACAAATGAAAGAACTCACCACAGGAAAATGAGAGGAACAAAGAGAACGTCAGCACCACAAAAAAAAAAAAAAAACACAGAGGCGGAGCCAAGATGGCAGAATAAACAGACACTTCCGGTGGGCACTCTTTACAACAAAGACCCGAAAAAACAAGTGAAACAAGTATATTTGTGACAAGCTAGGAGCCTGCTCATTCAAAAGCAAGCTTAGAAAACGAACTGAGGGGCACGGGGAGGAAGAGAACATTCAGAAGGGAAGAGGAGTTACTGAACCTGAATGGCAGGGAGCCCTCAGGCGCCATTCCCGGAGCGGTGGCGGCAGGCTGCTACCACCATTCAGCCGCAGTTTCCTCAGAGAGAAGCAGCCAGCCACGCAGCCTACTCACACCTCAGGAACCTGAGGAGAACAGTGCTCTTGGCAAAAGCTAAATACTTGCGTATATTTTAACATGTCCCCCCACCCGCAAACCGGCTTCAGCAGCTGAATTCCCTGGGCCTGAGATAGGCACTGTTGAGCACCTAGAGCCATCCTCCCAGTCTCGGCGAAGGAAAAAAATCTGCATTTGGGGGAAAGGATAATTTGCTAGCTCCACTAATTGGGGGAGCTCAGGACAGAAGCAGCTCCTATCCAGGCATAAATCGTCTGTGGACATTAAGCACCCTTCCCTTCCGCATGGCCCTGTGTCGGCCTATTTCAGGAGAATAGGCCCTTACTGGCAGACTCCAACCATTTCAGCTGTGCAGTGGAGAGGTGGGTGTTTGACGTTTGACATTGCTTTGCCTATTAAACAAGGTCCTCAACTAGCCACATCAGGGGCCTAACGACTGGTGGCTCCACCCAAGTCACCCAGCCATCAGCGACAAGGGTCCAAAGATAACTGGTACCTCCCAGACCTTATAATCAAAAACACTGGGTGCCCATGGACCGTCTGCAAAACCCACTCACCTGCACGCTCTAGGGAACAGGGACATGCTTTTCCTCAGAGACACTTGGGGATCGGTTCTCAGCCCTCTGCCTTGTTCAGAGCATGACCCCCTGCTGCAATCAGATACCGGTATATATGCCAACCACCCCTGCCCCTCTAAAACTGTAGGGCAGGGCCTGTACCACACACTTGATATCACCTACCTGGAAACGTGAGCTGAATTCATACAAGAAAACTGAATGCACTCCTAGACTGATATACCTGATAACAGCTCTAGCCACGCGGACGGGACATCAGAGCTCCAAAGGCGAAAATAATCAGCTAGTTCACTCAAGCAACCCATACGGGTATACCAAAACAATACCAAGCAAGAAGGTACGACACAGTAAGCAATCATAAACTAATATGATAACTTATAGATGGCTTGGAGACTACAGTCAATATCAAGTCACTTAAAGAAACAGACCACGATCACCTCAACAAGCTCTCAAAACAAAGAATCTAGGGATCTTCTAGATGAAAGTGCATTCCTGGAATTACCAGATGCAGAACACACAAGTTTAATCTACAGAACCCTTCAAGACATCAGGAAGGAAATGAGACGATACACAGAACAGGCCAAGGAACACACAGATAAAGCAAATGAAGAAATTCAAAAGATTATGCAGGAACATAATGAAAAGTTTAATAAGACAGAAAAATCCACAGACAGAGAGCAATCAGAAATTCAGAAGATTAACAATAAAATTACAGAAGTAGACAACTCAATAGAAAGTCAGAGGAACAGAATGGAGCAAGTAGAACCTAGAATTTCTGAACTAGAACATAAATCACTTAGTACTAATATATTTCCAGAAAAATCAGATGAAAGAACTGAAAAAAATGAACAAACCTTAAAAATCATGTGGGACTCTATCAAGAGAAATAATCTAAGAGTGGAGTACCAGAACAGGGAGGGATAACAGAAAATACAGACAGAATTGTTGAAGATTTGTTGGCAGAAAACTTCCCTGATACTGTGAAAGATGAGAAGATATCTATCCAAGATGCTCATCGAAGTCCACATAAGGTAGATCTTAAAAGAAAGTCACCAAGACATATTATCACCAAACTTACCAAAACCAAAAGTAAGAAGAGAATTATCAGAACAGCTAGAGATAAACGAAAAGTCACCTACAAAGGAAAGCCAATAAGAATAAGCTTGGACTACTCGGCAGAAACCATGAGGGCAAGAAGGCAATGGAGTGACATATTTAAAAAATTAAAGGTAAAAAACTGCCTGCCAAAAATCATATATCCAGCAAAACACTCTCTTAAAGATGAAGGTGAAATTAAGACATTTCCAGATAAACACATGTTTAGAGAATTCATAAAAACCAAACCGAAACTACAAGAAATACTAAAGGGAGTTCTTTGGTTAGAAAAGCAATAATATCTGGTATCAGCCCAAGACTAGAACACTGGGCAGAGCAACCAGAAGTCAACCCAGACATCGAAATCAAAAAAAAAAAAAAAAAAAAAAAGCTCAAAACAGGGTAACAGCAATGTTATTATTTAAAGAAGACAACATTAGAATAATAAACAGGGACTAAGAAATGTAATCATACACCTGCCATATGTAGAGGAAGATACGGCAATACAAAGAAATAAAAGTTACGTTTAAATTTAGGAAAACAAGGGTAAATAATAAGGTAGCCACAAAAGAGACAAACTATCCTACTCATCAAAACAAAATACAAGAAAGAGACTCAGCAGAAACAAACAACAAATATGAGGAACAACAACAATTACGAGGAAAGGACAATATATAATCTACACAGCACATAAAATCAAGTGGGAAAAAGAAACTGTCAAGAACACATAAAAAAAGACTTCAAAATGATAGCACTAAATTCACAAAAAAATTCACTAAATACACCAATAAAGAGACACAGAGTGGCAGAATGGATTAAAAACCAAGATCCGTCTGTATGCTGCCTACGAGAGACACACCTTAGACTTAGAGACACAAACAAACTAAAACTCAAAGGATGGAAAAAAATTTATCTAGCAAACAACAATCAAAAAGAGCAGGAGTGGCAATATTAATTTCTGACAAAATAGACTTTAAAGTGAAATCTATCATAAAGGATAAGGAAGGAGACTATATTACGATTAAAGGGACAATACACCAAGAAGATATAACCATATTAAATATTTATACACCCAATGAGAGGGCTGCAAGATATTAAAACCAACTCTATCAGCACTGAAAAGTGAGATAGACAGCTCGACAATAATACTAGGAGACTTCAACACACCACTTTCAGTGAAGGACAGGACATCCAGAAAGAAGCTCAATAAAGACACGGAAGATCTAAATGCCACAATCAACCAACTTGACCTCATAGACATATACAGAAACTCCACCCAACAGCTGCAAAGTATACTTTTTTTTCTAGTGCATATGGAACATTCTCTAGAATAGACCACATATTAGGTCATAAAGCAAGCCTTAGCAGAATCCAAAACACTGAAATATTGCCAACCATCTTCTCTGACTGTAAGGCCACAAAAGGGGAAATGAGTAACAGGAAAAGCAGGGAAAAGAAATCAAACACTTGAAAACTGAACAAAACCCTGCTCAAAAAAGACTGCATTATAGAAGACATTAAGGATGGAACAAAGAAATTCATAGAATCCAATGAGAATGAAAACACTTCCTATCAGAACCTTCAGGACACAGCAAAAACGGTGCTCAGAGGCCAATTTATATCAATAAATACACACATCCAAAAAGAAGAAAGGGCCAAAACCGAAGAGTTATCCCTACAACTTGAACAAATAGAAAGAGAGCAAGAAAAGCAACCCATAGGCAGCAGAAGGAAACAAATATAAAGTAGAGCTGAACTAAATGAAATACAAAACCGAAAAACAATTGAAAGAATTAACAAGACCAAAGCTGGTTTTCTGAAAAAATCAACAAAACTGATAAACCACTGGCCAAACTGACAAAAGAAAAACAGGAGAAGAAGCAAATAACACAAATAAGAAATGAGATGGGTGATATTACAACACACCCAAATGAAATTAAAAGAATCATATCAGATAACTGCGAAATTGTATTCTAACAAATTTGAAAACATAGAAGAAACGGATGAATTCCTAGAAACACACTACCTACCTAAACTAACACAAACAGAGGTAGAACAACTAAATAGACCCATAACAAAAGAAGAGATTGAAAAGGTAATCAAAAAACTCCCAACAAAAAAAAGCCCTGGTCCTGACGGCTTCACTGCAGAGTTCTACCAAACTTTCAGAGAAGAGTTAACACCACTACTACTAAAGGTATTTCAGAGCACAGAAAAGGACAGAATACTACCAAACTCATTCTATGAAGCCACTATATCCCTGATACCAAAACCAGGTAAAGACACCACAAGAAAACAAAATTATAGACCTATATCCCTCATGAACATCGATGCAAAAATCCTCAACAAAATTCTAGCCAATAGAATTCAACAACATATCAAAAAAAATAATTCACCATGACCAAGTGGGGTTCATACCAGGTATGCAGGGATGGTTCAACATTAGAAAAACAATTAATGTAATCCAGCACATAAATAAAACAAAAGACAAGAATCGTATGATTTTATCAATTAACACAGAGAAGGCATTTGACAAAGTTCAAATAGGAACAGAAGGAAAATTCCTCAACATAACAAAGGGCGTTTATACAAAGCCAACAGCCAACATCACCCTAAATGCAGAGAGTCTGAAAGCATTCCACTGAGATTGGGAACCAGAGGAGGGTGCCCTTTATTACTGCTCTCATTTAACATTGTGTTGGAAGTCCTAGCCAGAGCAATTAGGCTAGAAAAAGACATAAAGGGCATCCAAGTTCATAAAGAAGAAGTAAAAGTATCTCTATTTGCAGATGACATGATCTTATAGACAGAATACCCTAAGGAATCCTCCAGAAAACAACTGAAACTAATAGAAGAGCTCAGCAGAGTATCGCGGTACAAGATAAACATACAAAAATCAGTTGGATTCCTCTACACCAACAAAAAGAACATCGAAGAGGAAATCACCCAATCAATGCCATTTACGGTAGCCCCCAAGAAGATAAAATACTTAGGAATAAATCTTACCAGAGATGTAAAAGACTTATTCAAAGAAAACTACAGTACACTTCTGCAAGAAACCAAAAGAGACCTACATAAGTGGAGAAACATACCTTGCTCATGGACAGGAAGACTTAACATTATAAAAATCTCTATTCTACCAAAAGCGATCTATACATTTAATGCAATTCCGATTCAAATCCCAACGACATTCTTTAATGAGATGGAGAAACAAATCAGCAACTTCATATGGAAGGGAAAGAGGCCCCGGATTAATAAGACATTACTGAAAAAGAAGAACAAAATTGGAGGCCTTCCTTACTTTACCTGATTTCAGAATCTATCATACTGCCACAGTAGTCAAAACAGCCTGGTACTGGTATAACAACAGATACATGGACCAATGGAACAGAATTGAGAATCCAGACATAAATCCATCCACATATGAACAGTTTATATTTCACAAAGGCCCGAAGTCAGTTAAATGGGGAAAAGACAGTCTTTTTAACAGATGGTGCTGGCATAACTGGATATCCACCTGCAAAAAAATGAAACAAGACCCATACCTCACTCCATGTACAAAAACTAACTCAAAATGAATCAAAGACCTAAATATAAAATCTATAACAATAAACATCATGGAAGAAAAAACAGGGGCAATGTTAGGAGCCCTAATACATGGCGTAAACAGTATACAAAACATTACTAACAATGCAGAAGAAAAACTAGATAACTGGGAGCTCCTAAAAATCAAACACCTATGCTCAGCCAAAGACTTCACCAAAAGAGTAAAAAGACTACCTACAGACTGGGAAAAAGTTTTTAGCTCTGACATTTTTGATCAACACCTGATCTCTAAAATCTATATGATACTGCAAAAACTCAAATACAAAAAGAGAAATAACCCAATTAAAAAATGGGCAAAAGATATGAATAGACACTTCACTAAAGAAGACATTCAGGTAGCTAACAGATACATGAGGAAATGTTCAGGATCATTAGCCATTAAAGAAATGCAGATCAAAACTACAATGAGATTTCATCTCACTCCAACAAGGCTGGCACTAATCCAAAAAACACAAAATAATAAATGTTGGAGAGGCTGTGGAGAGATTGGAACACTTCTACACTGCTGATGGGAATGCCAGATGGCACAACCACTTTGGAAATCGATTTGGCCCTTCCTTAAAAAGCTAGAAATAGAACTACCATATGATCCCACCATCCCACTCCTCAGAATATATCCTAGAGAAATAAGAGCCTTTACATGAACAGACATATGCACACCCATGTTTCCTGCAGCACTGTTTACAACAGCAAAAAGACGGAAGCAACCAAGGTGCCCACCAACAGATGAATGGATAAATAAATTATGGTATATTCACACAACGGAATAGTATGCATTGATAAAGAACAGTGAGGAATCTGTGAAACATTTCATAACACGGAGGAACCTGGAAGGCATTATGCTGAGTGAAATTAGTCAGTCGCAAAAGGACAAATATTGTGTAAGACCACTATTAAAAGAACTTGAGAAATAGTTTAAACTGGGAAAAAAACATTATCTTGTGGTTACAAGAGCAGGGAGGGTGGGAGAGGGATATTCACTAATTAGACAGTAGAAAAGAACTACTTTAGGTGAAGGGAAAGACAACACACAACACAGGGGAGGTCAGCACAACTGGACTAAACCAAAAGCAAAGAAGTTTCCTGAATAAACTGAATGCTTCGAAGGCCAGTGTAGCGCGGGCAGGGGTTTGGGGATCATGATTTCAGGGGACATCTAAGTCAACTGGAATAATAAAATCTATTAAGAAAACATTCTGTATCCCATGTTGAAGAGTGGCATCTGGGGTCTTAAACGCTAGCAAGCAGCCATCTGAGATACATCAATTGGTCTCAACCCACCTGGAGGAAAGAATGAAGAATACCATAGACACAAGGTAATTACAAGCCCAAGAGACAGAAAGGGCTACACGAACCAGAGACTATATCATCCCGAGACCAGAAGAACTAGATGGTGCCCAGCCACATCTGATGACTGCCCTGACAGGGAACACAACAGAGAACCCCTGAGGGAGCAGGAGAGCAGTGGGATGCAGAACCCAAATTCTCATAATAAGACCAGACATAATGGTCTGACTGAGGCTGGAAGGACCCCAGTGGTCATGGCCCCCAGACCTTCTGTTGGCCCAGGATAGGAACCATTCTCGAAGCCAACTCTTCAGACATGGATTGGACTGGACAATGGGTTGGAGAGGGATGCTGGTGAGGAGTGAACTTCTTGGATCAGGTGGACACTTGAGACTATGTTGGCAACTCCTGCCTGGAGGGTAGATGAGAGGGTAGAGGGGGTTAGAAGGTGGTGAAATGGACACGAAAAGAGAGAGTGGTGGGAGAGAGCAGGCTGTCTCATTAGGGGGAGAGTAACTGGGAGTATGTAGCAAGGTGTATATAAGTTTTTGTGTGAGAGACTGACTTGATTTGTAAACTTTCACTTAAAGCACAACAAAAATTCTTTTAAAAAAAAAAGGGCACAACAATATGACACCAATAAACTCATACCTTTCGATAATCACACTCAATGTAAACGGTTTAAAATGCACCCATAAAGAGACAGAGGGGCAGAATGGATTACAAAAAAAACAACCCATGAATATACTGTCTACAAGAGACACACTTCAGATACAAAGACATAAATACGGTAAAAATCAAAGGATGGAAAAAATATATCAAGCAAGCAGGAACCAAAAAAGAGGAGTGGCAATAGTAATCTCAGATAAAACAGACTTTAGGACAAAATCCACCACGAAAGACAAGGAAAGACATTATATGATTAAAGCGACAATCCACCAAGGAGACATAACCTTTGTAAGTATCTGTGCGCCAAACAGCAGGGCTCCAAAATACATAAAACAAACTCTTAACAGCACTGAAAAGAGAAACAGTTCCACAATAATAGTAGGACACTTCAACACACCACTCTAGGTAAAGGTCAGAAGATCTAGAAAGAAACTCAACAAAGATACAGAAGATCTAAAGGCCACAACTGACCTCACAGACATATACAGAACACTCCACCCAACGGTAGCAAAATATATATCCTTTTCCAACATACATGGAACGTTCTCCAGAACAGACCACATTTTAGGCCACGAAGCAACCCTCAAAAAAATCCAAAACATCTACATAATCTCTCTGGTCACAACACCAGAAAAGTAGAAATCAATGACAAGAAGAGCAAGGAAAGAAAAATCAAATACATAGACATGCTGCTAACTCAAAAATGAAGCCACTCCTGAAGTCCACCTTTCAGCGAAAGATTAAACAGGCTTGTAAACCAAACAATAACACAAATGAGGACGTGCTTCTTAGCGCAATCAAGTACACAAGACAAAATGGGAAACTCCTGCCCAAACGCAAGATGAGAAGGGACAAGAAAACTGGACAAATTGACATGGGGAACCCAGGGTAGAAAGGAGGAGAGTGCTAATTCATTGTGGGGATTGCAACCAATGTCACAAAACAATTTGTGTATACATTTTTGAGTGAGAAACTAATTTGTATTGCTCCTCAAGAAAGCTTATGACTTCCAAAGTAAAACTTTATAGGAAAACAATATGTTACAAGAAAACACATAGATTTAGATGATGTTTTCAGGACCTAGCAAAGTCCTTGGGTCCATGGTAGATTATCAGTAAATATTTGTGGAATGAATGGAAGAGTGAAATGGCAGGAAAGCAGGAGGAAAGGAGTCCAACCTAAAATGGTACCACAAAAAATTGTTAACATTAAATAAAGAAAACTCTAAGCATGGGATACTAACCATGGTCTAGTTTCATATGTAAACCCCTCTCTTTTTCTTCCAGTAAATGTTCCTCATCCTCTCGGTTGACATCATCACTTTCATGATCTGCCTGCTTTTCAGAGAGTTTTCGTAATTGCTGCATAAATATTTCAGTAGATGATGTAAAATGAAATTCTTTGTTGTTTAGCCAATGAACTACAAAGCCCCCGTTTCCATCATCAACATCAAATGTAGTGCCAGCCAAGATATTTGGAATATCTGTGGAAATAAAAATATAAAATTTCAACAGAAATGTTTAATTTCTTTAAAAATACTATAAATGCTTGTAATGACTAATTCTACATTTACATAAAGTACTAAACAAGTCAATATAATTCTAGCAGAAGTTATTAAAAACCTTTATTAAATTTAATGGTAAATGTAAATATTAAGAATTAGTGGTATAAGACTTACATGAAATTACTCATTTTAAAACCAAATACACCAAATGGAATGCACAGATCTTTACTGAATCCTGTTGGGGGAGGTGGCAGAAAGATAAAGTGGAAAAACAGCTATAAAAAAATTTTTTGAGATAACTGTAGAAAATTAAATATGGACTAGATATTAGATACTATAGAATTACTTCTACTTTACAGTTTTGAGAATGATACTGTGATTATCATTCTCATAACTCAGAATTTCCTTATTCATGGAAGACACTTCTTAAAGTATGTAACAGTGAAGTGTCATGATACCTGCAACTTACTTTGAAAAGGAAGTTGTTTATAGAGAGAGAGAGTAAAGTAACTGTGGCAAAATGTTAACAGTTGAATCAGAGTGGAGCAGGTAAGAGTGTTTACTGTATTATTCTTCCAACTTTTTTGAATGTTTGAAATGTCCCTAATTAAAAAGTATAGGGAAAACAATGCCAAGAAGGCAGGCAGGCTGGCAAACTTGTAAATATAGCAGAATTTCTCCATTTGGGGTAACCAAAATTAATAATGTAATTAGTTCATAAAAAAATTCAATAAATTAATCTCCTAATCCCAATCCATATTACAAATAATTCATTCAACAGAAAGAATAACAAAACAGTGTCTGCTGCAAAAAAAGAAGTGAGATAAAATACACAAGGCATTCTAGCAGTTTTCTATTTAATATATAGTGAAGCTAGATCAAGCTCTAAATTTTCCTTCTATCCAATTCCTGAATGATAGTCCTGGCTTTTTGTTAAAAATAAAACAAATTCTCTAAAATTGGATTTGTAAATTAACAATCTTATAAAACACTACACTGCCTATATAGTATTCTTGCTAAAGATATTCAACCTCAATCTAATCATGAACATTTAGACTTCAAGACAGTCTAAAACACAACTGAGAAACAAAAAAAGACAGAGGGACTGTTCTAGATGTGAGGAGACTAAAGAGAAATGATAATCAAATGTGAAGTTTGATCTTTGACTGGATCCTGGATCCACTGAGAAAAATCTATATTTGAATATGAACTATATATTAGACGATATTATTGCATCAATGCTAAGTTCCTTGCGTGTGATAATGGTTGTGGCTAGTTAGGCAAATCTTCTTTATCTTATATTCTGAAATATTTAGGGGTTAAGAGTACTGTCATCAACTAACCTGAGACCAGAAGAACTAGATGCTTCCTGGCTACCACTACTACACATTGTGATCAGGATCACAATACACAGATCCTGATAGAAAGGGGAAAAAATGTGGAATGGAACTTAAAATTCTCAAAAAATCCAGACTTACTGGACTCACTAAGACAGGAGGAATCCCAGAGACACATTTTTTGGGGATGCAATTCAACCCATAACCTTCCACCCTTTGGCACCCAAAAATTCATGTCCTTGCCACATATAAAACACATTCACCCCTTCATATCACCCCAAAAGTCTTGAATCAACTCCAAGTGCAAATTCCATCCCAGGACAAAATTGTTCTTCATCTCTGTAATCTATAACACAAGTTATCTGCTTCCAAAGTACAATGGCACAAGGTAGACATTTCCATTACTAATGGGAGAAACTGGAGGGAAAGAAGGAACGACGGGCACAAAGCATGTCAAAAACCCAGCAGAACAATTTACTTTAGCTCTCGAGGCCTGGAAATAATCCTCTCTTCTCTGAGACCATCTAGGCAGTGGCCCTGCCCTCCATTCTGGGAGTTGGCTGCCCCCTCTAGATTCTAGGTGGAGGACTCCCAGCCCTGGGCTTCCGTTTTGTCTTCCAGGCCCACTGAAATGGCAACTCTGCTCCCTCAGCTTTGGGCAGCCCCATACTCCTAGTCCATCTGAGTGGCAACCCCACACCCTTTGCCCCAGGAGTCCCCATTCTTCTGCCCCTTGGGCATGGCAGCCCCACCCCCTCAACTTTGGGCAGTGGATCTGGCCCCATAACCCTCCACTCATGAACGGCAGCACCACTCCAGGACTGAGCTGGTGAAGATCTGACTCTGAAATGTAGGAGGCCATGTCCTGACCCTTTGAAACCCCAGAGGCCATGGCTCCACCCTTTGAGACTTCAGAAATTGTGGTCCTACCCTTCCAGACTAAGGAAGGTCTGCTTCCCGCTCTTCTTGTTCTTCAGCTTCTGCTTTCTGGTTCCTTGGCACCTCGGTCCCTTGGCCCTCTTGGGCCTGCCCAGCCCAGCCTCTGCCTTGCTTGGACAAGTGTTACAAGGCCCTTTAGCTCTACCGATAAGTGCCTGGAGGAACCCCACTCCAGTAACTCTCCTGTCTACAGGCACTCAGCTCTCTCGCTCCATGGTTCGGCAATCCTAGCTCCGTCGACAAGTACCCAGAGGCACCCCACTCTGCCAGGAAGCCTCCTGCCTGAATGTACTCAGCTCTCTCGCTCAGTGGGTCAGCTCCCATGCCATCTCACGCCAGACTCCTGGTTCTGCTGCCACCACTTCTCTGCTGCTGCTTCTCACTGTCTGTGCCATCTCCAGTGTTACAGCTCACCTCATTTCCTTCTGAGCCATCACTGGAATTGCCTTTGACATCTGTAATTCCACCAACAATCTCTTCAAGCAATCTAGACTTTTATTATTAGGCACCTTTAAGCCTCTACCCACCACCCAATTCCAATCACTTCCACATTTTGGGTATCTGTTAGAGCAACATCCTACCCCTGGTACCAAATTGTGTTGTAGTTATCTAGTGCTGCTATAATAGAACTACCATAAGTGGATGGCTTTAACAATTTATTCTCTCACAGTTCAGGAGGCTAGAAGTCCAAATTCAGGGCACCAGCTCTAGGGGAAGCCTTCATTTCTCTGTCAGCCGGGGGAAGGTCCTTGTCTCTTTTCAACATCTGTGGGCCCAGCACTCTTTGGAGATCTCCACGTGTCTTGGCATCAGTCTTCCCCTGGGTCTAGGAGGTTCTCAGCTCAGGGATCCTGGGTCCAAAGGACACGTTCCACTCCTGGCTCTTCTTTTTTGATGGTAATGAGGTCCCTCCTCTCTATTCGTTTCTCCTTTTATCCCTTGTAAGATAAAAGGTGATGCAGACCACACCCCAGGGAACCTCCCCTTAAACTGGATCAGTGCTGTGACCTGAGTAAGAGTGGTGATTTAAGTGAGGGTGATGCATCTCACCCTAATCCTGTCTTATTAACAAACATAACCTAATCCCCTTTAACATAACCTATACCTGCCGCTTTAATGACAAGCAGAGGTTAGGGTTTAGACCACATCACAAAATGGAGGATAATTATATCAGATCACAAAATGGAGGAGGTCTTAGTCATCTAGTGCTGCTATAACAGAAATACCACAAGTGGATGGCTTTAACAAAGAGAAATTTATTTTCTCACAGACTAGTAGGCTAGAAGTCCAAATTCAGGCAGTAAGTTCCAGGGGAAGGCTTTCTCTCTCTGTCGGCTCATGTAGGAAACCTGGGTCCAAAGCATGCTCTCTGCTCCCCGTGCTTCTTTCTTGGTAGTATAAGGTCCCCAACTCTCTGCTTATTTCCCTTTCCTTTTATCTCTTGTAAGATAAAAGGTGGTACAGGCCACACCCCAGGGAAACTCCCTTTACATAGGCTCAGAGATGCAATGTGAGCAAGAGAGTTACATTCCACCCTAATCCTTTTTAAGCACAGGCAGAGATTACGATTTACAACACACAGGAAAATCACAAAATGGAGGACAACCACACAATACTGGGAATCATGGCCTAGCCAAGTTGATACATATTTTGGGAACACACAATTCAAACCATGACAGAGGGGAAGGGAAGCTAGATCAATGGAAACAGAACAAATAGTATGGAAGTAATAAGAATGTAAAAATTGTTACCAATGGACAGAACGATGTGTATAAACATTAAGCAGGAACCTAATTTGCTGTGTAAACTTTCACCTGGAACACAATAAAATATTAAGATAAAAAAAGAGTAATGTTGTCAAAAATCTTCAAATGGCTTGGCCAAAAAATAAGGGAGAAGGGAACAAAGGTACCCACAAAGGGGCTGAGAATGAAAGCATATGTGACAAGATGTTAACCATATATTTATTTATACAAAATAAAATTTTACTATCCTTTACCTGTGGCAGGGTTGATGCTTGCAGCAATGTGAAAATGGCACAGCACGTTCGCATGGTGGGAAATGTGTCTTTGCACTTCATGTGTTCCCGTCTGGTCAGGCATTAGTTCAGTGTGAGTTACAAGAACAGAAGATCTTCTTTGTCCTTTTCTTAAATTTTTCAAATGATGTATTGTCTAAAATAAGACATAATTGCTGAATCCAACTCTATGAGGTCTAATAAATTTTGACCAAAGTACTTTTGATTATTAAGGATTTCAAGATTTTCTTCTCTGTAAAACCTAACCATTTGAAAAGAACCTTTCTTAAATATAGTAGAACAATGCTGGATATAGTCTCCATAGTTCTTGTAAATTATATAATTTAAAGCAAAAAATAGTTGCTCAAAAATACTTAATGTTATCTCCAAAAACCCCTGTCAAGATTAGGAGGTCCCAAGTCTGGTTTTTCTTTTGTTTTGTTTTTTTCAATATCCCCCAGTACTGAGATGCAATTTACTGGTCATAAATGTTAAGGGGAAAAAACCTACCAGGAAGAACATTCCTCCCAAAATTCTCATTTGGAACTAAACAGCTAAACAGTCAAAGATATGACCTCTGTTATAAAGAAGAAAACAGGGTATAAAAATACAGAATAATAAGGGGAACCTACTTAGATAAGAGTAGACAGGAAAGAACTCATTAAAGTATTGACCTACAGGATTTGTTTAAATTGAGATACATCTCTGATAAAAGTTCTTCGCTAGCATACCCAATCATCAGGCCTATTCTGGACACTGGACCATGTCACTCTTGGCATGATTCTTTCTCCACATCATAACCCACCTCACGGTATTTCCTGTTCTATAACCTAAGCTACCCTTAGCCCCACACTTTATAATAATTTCCTATTCTTTTCCTTTGTCCTCCACATTCAAATAAAGTATAAGATAGTGCATGGATTGTGCTAACTCTATGAGAGATTCAATTCACCACCAAGTCCGATCAGTTCTTTCTCCATTAAAATAGCACAACATCTGGTCCTTCCTTTCATTTTCCACAGCCTTATCTCTTTACATATGGAAAACAGTACCAGTTCTTTGATGTGTCCCCTGCCTCTGGCTCCTTGTGGTAAGAGTAGCTCATTTCTTTGATGATAGAGTTAAGAAGGATATTAAAGATGGACTTCTCAACCAAACTCCCACTATATTTCAAACAATAACAAAACAAACTATAACTGTTCCTACTGTTTCTCATTTTATTTATCCTTTGAATGTTGAAAAAGTGTATAAATAGTGCCCAATAACAGACAGTATCAAGCAGGCCTACTTTATACAGAACTCTGAAGGCCATCCTTAGCCTATCATACTCATGAAATGTTTCTGCTTGGTGAAGACAGCAAAGCAGCTTTGGCTATGCAACCATTAAACTGTTAATATAAATCTACAATGTAAAAGAATATTTAGTAGAGAGATGTTTATAACATATTATTATAAAAAGTTATAAAATAATACTGCATAGTATATCATTTTTGTAAAAAAGAAAAACATACATACATACATGACTAGAATAGGTGGATTATAACGCTTTTTCTATTTCCTAATCTAATTTTAGAATAAGCATATATTCCTTGTATAATAAAAACAGTCCTAAAAAAAATTTAAGAAAATTAGTAATCTAAACTAACTATAATAAATTTCTCGTAATTTTTAAAAAATGTCTATACTCATTTTATTCCCTAACTGTAATTAAACACAATAGTATACTATCTATAAATAATCTAATTTTTTAGAAAGCACTGTTATTCATGTATACTATATAGTAAAACTGGAAAAAAAAATTCGCTTTTGTAATATCACACCATGGAAAGTGTAAAGCAATCACATGAGTTGTCTGTGTCTAATATCTTAATAAACAACATCCTTATTTGTAAGGATTAATATAGTCATTTTTAATCAGAACAATAAAAGTAAAACTTAATCCTCAAACAAGTGAATTTTTTTTATTACAACTGATTTTAAGGACTTTTACATGCTTTATTACTCAAAAGTGCTTAAACAAACAAAAAACAAACCCATTGCCATAGAGACTCATGGTGACCCTATAGGATGGAGTAGAATTGCCCCATGGAGTTTCCAAGGAGCACCTGGTGGGTTCGAACTGCTGACCTTTTGGTTAGCAGCCGCAGCTCTTGATCATTATAAATTTTTTTATTTGACATGCAAAATGAGAATTAAAATTACATTATTTACCCAGACTACAAGTCTGAGATAGTTACCATCAGTTTTGGCCTCTCACGGGCATAAAATGATAGTCTTACAAGCCTAAAATAAAGGGAAATCCATTGCTATTAATTTCATCAATACATGACCACGTGTACCACCTGCATCTTTGCTTATGAGTTTCCACCGAGACTCACATATTTTCAAAACTCATTTACCATCCTAAATAATATAGTACCTCGAGAGCATGTTGTATTCTGTCTTTGTGTATCCCAGCATGAGAAAGATTGCTGGCAATGCTGGAAGTGGTCGTCTCACAAATCTGCTCACCCAAAAGACAGTCTTCTGGTAATAAGGTTTCTGCCCAGAGTCGGCAGACACCATCATGGCATGAAGTTAACAGCACGTTACAGACAGAGCCCCTAAAGACAAGGAGAAATAAAGATAACTATAAATATCAATACCATGAATTTTTATAGGCTAGTAATATTTGGTTCTTCATGTATAAAGATGATACTTGTGCAAAATTAGCAGCATGGCCTATGTGTAGTTATTTGCCCCAGAATGGTAAAAGATTTCCATTGATTATTTCACACTGATTTTCCACACTGCTCACACTTTTAAGGTGATATAGGGCTGCAGTCAGTCAGTTACCATAAAACAGAAGCCCTAACCATCTGCGACACTCACCATACTTCATTAAAACCATATCTTAAACAGCTAACCTAAAAAACAATGTAGTATGCTTCCAATTGCTTTGGAAATCATACTGCACAAGGAAAATGTGGTCAGTCAAAGAGCCTGTGATAATGTGTATCGCTGTGACATCATACAAAACTAGCAATGGTCTTGACAAAGAAATAGAAATTCATGCTATACACATGTGCTGTTTGAAAATTAGGTTCTGTAGGAATATCAATATCATCTAGGCAAAAGAAACAGTAAAAGAAAATTTAATCACTGTAAATTACAGAACGACCATAATAAAGGATCCTTAAGAATTACATCATCTGGCTTAAGGCAGCAGTTGCATCATTTCCTGTCATCCTTCTTATAATCTAAACAGTTACAAATAGGTTTTTAAAATGAGTGTTTTCATAATAAAACTGTAACCCAGTGCCGTCAAGTCGATTCCAACACATAGCGACCCTACAGACAGAGTAGAACTGCCCCATAGAGTTTCCAAGGAGCACCTGGCAGATTCAAACTGCTGACCCTTTGGGTTAGCAGCCATAGCACTTAACCACTACGCCACCAGGGTTTCCAATAAAACTGTAAGGAGAATATTATTCCAAACTATAAATCAATTGCCATTAAGTTAAAATAAGGAAAAATGTCACAGCATCAAGCAGTTGAAGTGATTTAACTGCTTATTATAAAAGAACCAAAACAAAAAGCATTCTCCCATCTAAAAAATGCTCACACTGAATCTGACTCCGCCAAAAGTATCCTGCAAATGTTTTCAATAGATGCAAATAACTTAAGCAAATAAACTTTTATTTAGATTCCACAAATGTTCAAACTTCCCATGTTCTCATTTACTGAGTGCCTCTATAATGTGTGCAGTACTTGCAACAAGGTATAAAGAGTTCCTAGACACACTTAGTAAATAAGATAGCCCTTAGGAATAAACACAGATCTCTAAACAATCTTCTTCCCAACAACTTCTTTACAGCTATATTATATTATATATAATACAGGGATCATTTGTATGAGCTATTTGTATTTTATTTAATCTTCTAAATGCCTTTAAGAGATGCCGTGAAGAAAAACTTATAATAATCTTTTGAGAAGGTTCTGTTGATAGCATACCTTTAAGAAAAGCATACCTGGCCACTTTATTTGCTATACACGATATTCTTTATACATCGCCCTCACATCTGACTAATAGCAACCCTATAGGATGGAGTAGAACTCTCCCACAGGATTTCCTGGGCTATAATTTTTACGGAAGCAGACAGCCACATCTTTCTCCCTTGTAGTGGCTGGTGGGTTCAAACCACTGACCCTTCAGTTAGCAGCTAAGTGCTTTAACCACTGCACCACCAGGACTCCTTATGATATGCTTTACCGCCATGTATATTATTGACAGTTTATCACTATGCTTTATTTTCCCTCAATGTGTGCTTTCCTATTACTTCCAAACATTTCTTTCCTAGAAGCTTCAACTACCACTATTACTAACAACAACAAACACCAGCTAACATTTCTTGAGCAGATACTGTATGTAACACACTCACGAATACATTTTACCCTCACAACAACTCTCTGAGGTAGGTATTATTACTACCCTTATTCTACAGAAAGAAAAACTGACACATAGAGAGTTTAAGTTATTTAGTCAAAATCTCATACTGCTATTGACAATAACAGGATTTAAGTTTAGGCAAATTTTTTTATTCCAGAGCCTACACTGTCAATTTACTGTATTGCTATGATGTCAATACAGTAAAAGGACCTTTATTTTCATTATTTTTATAAACATGTAAGCATACAAATTGAAGTTATATGATACATTTGGCTAACCTGGGCATATACTTGCTAGTTTTACGCCATGAAAAACCTGTTACAGCTCGGGGATGTGCCAAATAAACAAAGGAAAATTGAGTACACGCCTGCCTCCTTTTTACTTCATGATGATCCTGAGGTATAATTGAAGACTTCCAACCAGTCATAGAATACCATACTTTCAAAAGACAATCATCCTGCAAAAACACATAAGTCAATATAGAATTAATTTATACATTCACAATTCAAAATGTAAATGCCTTGAAGAAGTTTTAAAAATTAAAATATATATAAAAACTAATATGTGATGTATATCTAGCATAAAACCAAATGGAAAATGATGTTTATTACTTTAAAGAATACAATTTTTGAGAAGTAAATCCACAGTTTGTTCATTATCAATCTTCTCTATGTAACAGGTAATGGAAACTGACGCCAAAGTCCTCCGTTAAAATATACATGGCAGAAAAGGCCACATGAACCAGAGACTACATCAGCCTGAGATCAGAAAAATTAGAGATTATCCGGCTACAACTGATGATTGCCCTGACAGGGAACACAACAGAGAAACTCTGAGAGAGCAGGAGAGCAGTGGGAATGCAGACCCCAAATTCTCATAAAAAGACCAGACTTAATGGTCTGAGACTAGAGGGACCCCAGTGTTCTGTCGGCCCATGGATTGGACTGGACAATGGGATGGAAAGGGATGCTGGTGAGGAGTGAGCTTCTTGGACCAGGTGGACACTTGAGACTACACTGGCATCTCCTGTCTGGAGGGGAGATGAGAGGGTAGTAGGGGTTAGAAGCTGGCGAAATGGACATGAAAAGAGAGAGGGGAGGGAGGGAGCAGACTGTCTCATTAGGGGGAAAGCAACTGGGAGTATGTAGCAAGGCGTATATAAGTTTTTGTTTGAGAGACTGACTTGATTTGTAAACTTTCACTTAAAGCACAATAAAAATTAAAATATAAATACACACACAGACACACAGACACACACACACACGTCACTGTTGAGAAAAGACTTTGAAACCAGATGCCAGCCTCTTGTTGCCAGTGATAAGGATAAGAAAGGTGCCATATTATCAAGTCATCGCTATCATCCTTTCCTAAAGAGGGCTACATGGGTGGAAACCTTTTTAAATATAAAGTGCTTCTAGCTCTAAATGAGGAGTCAGCAAATTATTAGGCTTTATGTGCAACACAGGTATCTGACACATATTCCTCTTTTTTTTTTTTCTTATAACCCTTTAAAAATGTAAAAACCATTCTTAGCACAAGGACCAAAGTTTCCTGACCCCTGATCTAAGTGATTAGAAAGTCAGGCACCACCTCTATGACCACTTAAAATATTTACAGTCATAACAATAGGAACTAACTTTATCATTTTACTTAGTTCCAACAATTTTATTAAAGGCCTACATAACTATACCTTATTTAACAGAAAGTATCTACTTTATAGTGCTTATACTTAACAGTGAAAGTGTGTTAAGGAAAATAATGAAATGTTATCACTTATGCAAAAGCCTCAATTTCTAACAAACACTGAAATTATGTATCCCTGAAAAATGTGTATAGGTCCAAATATTTTCATCTGGACTAGACAAACACTTGTTGTTGTTGTTTATTTTCCCATCCTAGTACTCATTCTCAATCTATAATGCATAATGAAACATATGTCTGCATTAATGTCCCACTTTTTTTGGATAATTATACAGTAAATCTTTTTAAGTGCTTACTCTAAGACAACCACTTAACAACGTATTATTTGCTTTCCTTCAAGTACCTTATTCATCTTGGCATCATTTTCACCTAACCAAACTTATCGCATAACATATGGTAGTGGTTTTCAGACTGAGCACCATAAAAACCCTAGAGGTACCTCAGAGCCAGCCCTTCAGGAGTCACAAAGGAAAAGGCAGAGAACCTCCACAAGGTGGCACTCTAGCCCCTTCTCCCATTCCCACCAACCTTCCCCCTCAATTTAAGTGGTGACTCTTTAACCTGTTACTACAAATTAATGCAAATTGAAAACAAGAGGTTTTAATTCTCCATGTTCAAAATAAAAGAAGAGGCTCCCCTCCTTCCCTGATCTTTCAGAATTCACTTTACCCAGTACCCAGTAGATAACCTGTAATTGTAAAACCTTTCTCTATCTCTTTGAAAGTATGCAAATCTAAAGTGTTACCTCAAAAACCTGGCAATCACCTCTTTAAAGTGTAACTTCAGGTAATCTTCCCCTACCCTCCATTTTCTGGAGAGGAGATTAGCAAAATGTTAGGTGGCTCAGGCTCCCAAATGCAAATCTACCTATATAAATTTACATAAAGACACTAGAATCACAATTTTATCTTGAAAACATGAATGTAAGGAGTTGTAGCCACTCAGCTCTACAAAAAGTATGATTTCTCTGTCTTTGCAGTCTCTTTAGTGGACTGCCCGTCATGTGTCACATTCTGGTTTAAAGCCTCTTCAGTAATAAGATTTTTCTTTCTCTTCTATATTTATGGAGAGGTTTTCTGGGTTGGGAGCAGATTTTGTTCTTGATTTTATTTCCCCAAAAGTACCTAAAAAATCTAAAGCCACAATAGAATTAAATTAGAAGTCATTAACGGAAAAATTTGGGTTTTTAACAGAAAGACATCTAGAAAGTCTCCAAATATCTGGAAACTACACACACATCTAAATTGCAAAAGAAATTTTTTAATATTTTTAACTGAATGAAAATGAAAGCTCAACATATCAAAATTTGGGGGATGCTGCTATAGCAGTGCTTAGAAGGAAATTATAGATTTAACTGCTTATATTAGAAAAGAGAAAAAAAATTCAGTGATTTAAGCTCTACCTTAAAAAAACAAAAAAAAAAAGTTGCTGTCAAGTCAATTCTGGCCCACAGTAACACTATAGGAGACAGTAGAACTGCCCATAGGGTTTCCAAGTAGCAGGTGGTGGATTTGAACTGCTGACCTTAAGCAGCTAGTAAAAGAAGTGCAAAGTAAACCCAAAGTAAATAGATGTAAGGAACACTGAAAAAAATGAAATAAAATAGAAACAATATAGAGAAATCAATAAACTCAAAAGCTATTTTTAAAGACTAATAATAATCCTCCAGCTAGAACGATCTAGAAATAGAAATCACAAATTACCAATATCAAAAATGAAAGAGGGGACATCACTACAGACCTTATACATATTAAAAGAATGATGAGAGAACGTTATAAATAATTTTGTGCCAATAAATTCAACGATTTAGATACCACTGAGCAACAAAAAAACTACTGATACATAAATCAACATGGATGACTCTCAGAAACATTATGCTATGTCCCAGAAGCCAGACACAAAACAGTATATACTATGCAATTTCATTTATAGGAAACTCTAGGAAAGACAAATCTAATCAACAGTGACAGAAATCAGTGACAGTAATTAGCTGAGACCAGGGATGGGGATGAGAATTAACTGGGAACGGTTCAACGAGAACCTTCTGAGGTGGTAAAAATGTCTTATGACTTGATAACTTGGTGATTACACGAGTTTATACATTTGTCAAAACTCATCAAATTGTACATTTAAAACGTGCATTTTATTTTATGTAAATTATACCTCAATAAAGTTAATTTAAGAAATGAAAAGACAGGACAAGACTTAAGAGTACAAAGATGCTTATTTTTTTAATACAAATGGTAAGAAAAATTAGACCATTTAATGTCTATTAATAGTTGCCTGGTTAAGTAAATTTCAGTACACTGATTCATGTAATAGAAAATTATGTACCTTTGAAAGGAATACAGATATATATGTATTGACATGGCAATCTATCCATGATACATTAAGTGAAGAAATCAAGTTAAAGAATATGATCCCATTCAAACACGTGTGTATGTGCATGAGTGGTTTACAAAGGTGTCAAAAAGTCTGAAAGGATATATACTAAATAGAAAATATTATTGGCCTTTTAAAATTGAGGGTAGGGCTGTTTGGCAAGGGACTTTCATCTTCTCTGCATGTTTTTATTATAAGTACACATTATGTTTAAAATAAAAGTAAAGATATTTCCATGAGGGGGGATGGCTGGTAAATCAATGCATTAAATCCAGAAACAGAGACGCACTCTCAGAACAGGAAAGGCTCTGGGAACGCTCTGTAGCCCTGTCCTCCTTCCCTTCCTGCCATCATCACCCTTCTCAAGCAATCTTTTCACCCTAGCCCCTGTAAAGCCCTGTTTTTCACTCAAATAGGTAATTCTTCTATTAAAGAAAATTGTTTTTTTGAAGAAAACAATATTTTAAACCACTTGTAAACTTTACAAAGGAATCAATTGTTATAAAATGTGTTCAGATATAAACTTTATGAACATAAGCAAATAGAATATAAGTAAACACCAGGCAAGCAAACTGAGAAAACCAATTCTTGAGCTGAAGATTTAATTGGATATGACTAGTGGAGAAAAAAGAAAAGGCTATCTTTAAAAGGAAGGTTTGATATTAAGTTAAGATAAAAAGTTATACTCTTAAGCCCAAGAAAAATTCAATTTATCACACTTATAAAAAGTAGATCCTACCAGCAGAAGTGTTCAATGAGCTGTAATATTAGAAATTCTGAAGACAACGGGATCCAAGTCCTACAGCTCCTGAACTGAAACCCTGTCACACGTAACAAAGGTGGCAGAAAGTGCCTTCTAGAGGTAGGTCACACAGCCACCATCTGCCCTATCAAGTCAGAAAAAACCTGGCTTTATTAACAGAAACAGAACAGATTGTGCAAAACAAAAAAGTCTGCCCAACATTCCAAAGTCAGTTTCTGCTCATTTTATCAAGAAGATAGATATTAATTACATATAGCTTCTCACAAATGTGAGGAAATGAGCTTAAATCCAAGACATTTGTTAACTCCCAAAGAATCCTTACTGGTAAAGCACTCTTTTCCATAAGAATTATGAAACACTTAGCTCTTAGAAGAATGGATATGGCAAATAAAATAATTTTTAAAAGTACTATTACGTATATATAATATGCATTATATATATAATTGCTAAGGCTATACAAAATTAAAAATTCAAGTAAAAAAATATTAGGTATTACGGGGTATACGAACAGAAGGAAACTGCCTTTGAGGAGTTTAAAATCCTTTGACCCATTTAAGAGGAACTGCTTTTAGCCGATTTATTTGTTTGATGCACAAAGGCATCTTTCAGGTTCACTATGGCTGAGAGTTCAAATATTCAGATGTTCTGACAACGAAAACTGATCATCTTACTTGGGTCATAAATAGTTTTTAAAGTACCTAAGTGACCATGTCAAAAGACCCAAAGCTAAACACACTGCTATCAAGTTAATTCCAACTCATAGTGACCCTATAGGACAGGGGAGAACCGCCCCATAGGGTTTCCAAGGCTGCAAATCTTCACAGAAGCAGACTGCCACATCTTTCTCCTGTTAAGTGGCTGGGGGGTTCGAACTGCCAACCTTTCGGTTAGCAGTCAAGTGTTTAACCACTGCATCACCAGGGCTCCTTTGTCAAAAGACCGTACACCCCAAAATAGTCCCCAAATTAGGCAGTTGTGACACACAGCTGAGGCAAACAAAGGGAGATATGTGGAAACATGATGAATATGAGGAAATGGAGTCAACTACAGAAACAGAAGAACCTAGAAAATAAAACAATACTTACTGTCAGTATGTTAACAGTCCATTTGTTTTTAAGAAAGGGATGGACATTCTGTAATATGTATCAATGTATTTAGTCTTAATCCAATCAAATTACATGTCTGCCAGTATATTTCAAAAGACTCAATTATACTACATTTGGTCATTTCCAGAGAGATTTATTAAAGAGCCAAAATGGCTTTCAGACAATTTCAGACTTAAAAACAAAATCAGTCTGCAAGATGCAAATGTACAATGACATGCTATTAACTCCCTGTACAAGCATTATCGAATGGAGTCACCGTGTGAAGTGCTGGGGATATAGCTCAGGAAGAGACGGAGACAGGGACAATAATATGTATTTCCTGACTGCACAGAGCTTTTATTCTAGAAGGGAAGACAAAATTAAATAAGGATATGAATTACTGTTTTAATTACAATTGTGTAGGCGCTATAAATGAGAACTAAGGCACAGGGTACTATGAGAGCTTGACCTTGTATGGGAAATGAGAAATTTCCCTGAGGATGTTAATATTTAAACTAAGAGTTATAAGATACATAGACGATGACTAGGCAAACAACGGGGAAGGATGAACATTCCATAGACAAAGAGACTAGCATGTAAAAAGGCCTGAAAGTACTAGAGAGCCTGGTATATTCAAGGCCCTGAAAGGCTATGAATGTGGTAGGGGTTAAGGTGGGAATGACGGTGGAGAGGTATGCCAGGGCCCATGTTCAGGATTGTGGTCTTCATCTTATGAGCAACAGGAGTCCTTGCACCATAAGCAAGAGAATGGTATGTTCAGGCACCTCTGGCCACTGTGACAAGAGTGGACTAGAGAATGGCTGCAGCGAGCCCAGCTAAGATACTGCTGCAAGGGTCCAGAACCATGAAGATGCTAACCTGGGTAGTGGCAGTAGACTTTACCCCTAAAGACCTCAGCTTCCTTCTATGCTAAGATTACCAAAATCCTAATATTCTAAAACAGTTTCAGTTTATATTTTATGTACAAACATACCCATTTGCAAAGTGCTTTCTTCAAACTTAGCTCAGTTGTTTTCCCATGTTTCATATAGGGAACAAATTTATTTATTTATTTATTTATTTTTTAAGATGACTGCACTGGGTTACTGAAATTTTCAGAAGTTTATTTAAAGTATTTTTTCCAATTTACTTATTTATTTTAGCTTTGTTATTTATTTTCTTTTGGCTTCTTACTTTTCTTTTTTTAAATTTTATTTTAGAAAATAGACAACAAAAAAATTGCCATTTTAACCATTTTTAAGTATATAATTCAGTGACATTAATTATATTCACTAGGTTGTGTAACCATCACCACTATTTCCAAAAGTTTTTCATCACCCAAAAAAGAAACTCAGTACTCCTTACACAATAACTATTTCCCTCTTCCCCTAGGCCCTGGTAGTCGCTAATAAAATTTTCTATGCATTTGGCTATCCTAGATATTTCATATAAGTGGGATCATACAATATTTGTCCTTTTGTGTCTGACTTTATTTCTTCAGAATAATGTTTCAGTATAATATTGTAACATGAATCAGAATTTCATTTCTCTTTATGGCTGAATTATATTCCATTTTATACATATAACAGATTTTGTTTATTCATTCATCTGTTGATGGTCACTTGGGCTTTTTCCATATTTTAACTGTTGTGAATGATGCTGTAATGAACATTGGTTTATCTGTTTTGAGTCCCTGCTTTCAAGCCGTCGGAAGTATGAGTCTCTGCTTTAAAGTCTTTTGGGTGTATACCTAGGGTGGACTTGCTGGGTCATATGGTAATTCTATATTTAACTTTCTGAGGAGCCTGGCTCCTTACTTTCTGCCTTGTCAAATTGTTTAGGTAGTTCTATTATTTGTGACTTTTTTTTTTTTTTTAACTGACACGGTCCTGTTAAATAAAAACATTTTCCTTGGGTTACTGTTTTGGCAACATTCTCAATTTCTTTACCGAGATACGCTTTGTTCTTTTTGTTTGTTTGTTTTTAAATATTTATCTATACTGTTTATAGATCTAGACTTCATGCTGGCCCTGGGTATTTTGTCCCGTTTCCACCTAATTCATTCATTTATTCAATATTTACTGAACCCCCTCATATATGTCAGGTACAGAATTCACAGAAGTGAATGAAACAGACAAAAATCTCTGCCCTGAAGAAGTTTAAGTTCCACTAAAGAAAACAGAAAATAAGCAAATAAATCAACACAGATACATGACCCTGTGGTAGACAGAATTCTAAGATGACCCTCATGAACTCCGCACCTCTTGGTATTACATCCTGTATGATCTCCTCCCCTGAGTGTGCTTCTAACGAGTAGAATATGGCAAAGGTGAGGGATGTAACTCCCATGTTTCAGTTACATTATATATTGGTCTCCATCTTGTTAGTAAGGCACTAGAGAGAAAGGGGATTCTCTTTGCTGGCTTGATGAAGTAAGCAGCCATGCTGAGGAGGCCCACATGGCAAGGAAGTACAGGCAGCTTTTGGGACTTTGGGAGTTGAGGGAGACCTCCAGCTGACATCCAACAAAAAGCCAAGCCATCGGTCATACACCTGCAAAGAAACAAATTCTGCCAACAACCTGAGTGAGCTTGGACGTGAATTCCCTAGTCAAGCCCCAGAAGAGAACTCAGATCAGCTAACACCTTTACTGCAGTCTTTACAGTCCATGAGCAGAGGACCCAGCTAAGTTGTACCTGGGCTCCTAATCATGGAAACTATGAAATAATAAATATATGTTGTTTTAAGCCACCAAGTTTGTGGTAAATTGTTACACAACAACCGTGTGTTAAATTGTTACACAACAGAAAACTAATACAGATTTGTAGTGAATATACCACAGACTGTCTTGGAAGAACTATAGCCAGAAAGCTCCTCAGAAGCGAGGATGGCGAGACTTCATCTCACATATTTTGGACATGTTATCAGGAGGGATCAATCCCTGGAGGATGACATCATGCTTGGTAAAGCAGAGGGGCAGAAAAAAAGAGAAAGACCTTCAACAAGATGGACTGACACAGTGGCTGCAACAATGGGTTCAATCATAACAACGATTATGAGGATGGTGCAGGACCAGGCAGTGTTTCATTCTATTGTACATAGGGTCACTATGAGTTGGAACAGGCTCGACAGCACTTGACGATAACAGTGATAAGTATTACAAAGTTAAGGCAGGTGAAGGAAAGAGATATTGCAGTGGGAGGTTGGGTACAATTTTAAAAGGGGTGCTTACGGAGGGTCTCACTGAGGAGGTGACATTTAAGAACAGAAAAAAAGCTGTGCAGGCAGGCCTCGCTGGGAATGGTGCATCAGGTGAAGGCAACAACTGCAGAAGCTCTGAGGTGCGAGCATGCCTAGCCTGTTTAGGAACAACGAGGCCGAACTGGCTGGGGTCAAGTGTGCAAAGTGGAGAATACTAGGAGATAAGGTCAAAGAAGTAATGGGGGACCCTACTGTATAGGGCCTTGCAAGCCATCATAAAGACTTGGGCTTTTACTGAATGAAACGAAACTTTTTGACAGTTTTGAATAGAGGAGTGACATGATCCGACTTACATGTTAAAAAGATCACTCCAGCTGCTGGTTTGGAAGTAGACTGTAGAAGGAGCACAGCAAAAGTCAAGAGCCCAATTAAGAATTTAATATAATAATTCAAGTGATATATATATATAACAATGGAGGTGGTAAGAAGTAACAGATTCTGGATATATTCTGAAGTAGGACCAGTAGAATTTCCTAAAGACTGAATACGGAAGGTATGAAAGGAAGAAGAGGAATCAATGAAGACTCCAAAACTTTTGACCTAAAGAACTAGAAGAACAGAACTGCTGTTCACTGAGATGCAAAGTATGCAAGGGAGTATGCACATTGGTGTAAGGAGTGGTGGTTGGATTGGTGGAGATCAGCGGTTCCATTTTAGGCATGTTTATTAATGTCTTAGTTATATACAAGCCTGGAGGACAGGCTAGAGATATAAATTTGAACACCCTCAGCATATAAACGGCTTCTGAAGCCAGGAGACTAGATGTAATCACCAATGGAACGAGCCCAGTGAGAGGAAAGTCCCAAGAAATAAGCCCTGAAGTACTCTATCATTTAAAAGTGGGGGAGCTAAGGCGATACCAGCAAGTTATGGTAGGGAAGCCAAAGAGTTAAGAGGGCAATCAAGAGAATGTGCTATGTCCCGGAAGACAAGTGAAAAAACTGTTTCAAGTTGGAAGAAGTAACCAACTGTGTAAAATCATGCTGATAGGTTAAGAAAGAACTAACCACAGGATTCAGTAACAGGAAGGCACTGGAGACAGTTTCTGAGGAGTGGTGGTACTTGTGCTTAACAGAAAATGAGGACAGAAACTTGGAGACAAGCAACTATTATACAGGCAACTCTCCCAAGGTGCTATAAGGGAAGCAGGGAACCGAGGCAGAAGCTGAGAGGGAAGGTCAAGAAAGGGTTTTATTATTGTTGTTGTTCATCTGTTTTACAATGGGTAAGGTTATATCATGTTTGGATGCTAATGGATGCCCCACTGGAGAAGGGAAAACCAAGGAGAGGGGAGACAACTGCAATAGCAACGTACCTGAGAAAACAAGGGCAAATGGGATTTAGCACACAAGTGAAGGAACTGACCTTATATAAAAACACAGACAGTTCATCCAAGGAAATACAGGGAGGGCAGAACATACAGATGCAGATGTAGGAGGTGAACAGATATCAGCAGGTGGTAGAAGCTTATCAAAGTTCTCTGCTGATTGCATCTAATTTCTCAGGCAGGAATCCATAGTAAACAAAAGGTGAAGTTGGCAACTGGGAATCTACCAATACCCAGGGGCACAGGGCTTTTGTAAAGTGTCTGCACCTGGGCTCTGAGTGGAGGAAAAAGTCTCTCCTGAGAACTTGTAGCCACAAAACAGCCCTCATGAGGCCAAGACTCACACTGTGTAGAACAACTCACAAGCTGAGAACTTAGTTTGAGTTGGGAATACCCTCAGCTGCCTGGCAAAAGCTACATAAACCTTTTCTGGAAGAATTCACCCTCAACCTGGCCCAAAGAATCCCGACAAATAACTTGCAATTACATAATCTCTCAGCAAAGCATAAAGCCAGCTCACTATGGTGCTTTGATATCAACACATCTGGGTTAAAATCCCAGCTCTACCTTTTCACCAAGCTTGACATTCTTTAGGAAGTCTTTGAGCAGCAGTTTCCTTTCCTGTAGAGCAAGAAAACTGAAATCTTTACAATATAGTCTTCCATCTACAAATATGGCAAGTTGTTGTTGTGCCATCAAGTCAATTTCAACTCACAGCGACCCTACAGGACAGAGTAGGACTGCCTCCTAGGGTTTCATAGGCTGTGATCTTTACAGGAGCAGGTTGCCAGGTCTTTTCTCCTTCTTAGCAGCTGGTGGGTTCAAACTGCCGACCTTTCAGTTAGCAGCAGAGCACTTATTCATTGTGCCACCAGGACTCCTTTGAACACAGCATAGCTCTTCATTTATTTTACAGCTTTTGTTTTTCTCAGTAACATTTCATAATTTTCTGTATAGAAACAACCTAAACATCTTTTGTTAGAGTCATTCCTAGGTATCTGATATTTTTGATTCTGTTATAAATAGCATCATTATGTAAATTAATTTTCTAATTATCACTGGCATATGGAAGAGCAATTAATTTTTGTATATTGGCTTTATATCAAGCAAAAAATAAAAATGAAACTTGACCTCTTCTTCAATGATACCTACAAATTATTCCACATGGGCTTCAGACCTAAATGTAAAAGGCAAAAACTAAAACATCCAGATTCTAGACCAAGGTTTCTTAACCTGAGGTCCTCTGATCCCTTAAGGGGCATGTGCATGGAAATAGAAATCAGGGTATAGAAGATGCTTTTACTATCCCACCCATATCCTCTCATGCCTTCTCATTTTAAACTCAAACTAAGATTCAGAGGTATCATGAATTTGAATGGGGAAAAACAATTACATCTAGTTTTATAACTGCTAATTGAAATAAATGCTAAATTTGAGTTATAAATATAAGCAACAAACCGAACTATTATTAGCAGTACCTGGGACTTTGTCTCCAGAAGAAATCACAGATGTTTTTGTATCACATGACAGTTGCTATAGATATCTCAAAACATTTTTTACTCTCTTCACAACCTCAAAATTATATAAGTTATCAAACCCATTGCCATCTAATTGATTCCAACACACAGCAACCCTGTAAGACAGGCTATAACTGCCCCATAGGGTTTCCAAGACTGCGATCTTTATGGGAACAGGCTGCCACATCTTCCTCTCACAGAGGGGCTGGTGGGTTAGAACCACTGACCTTTTGGTTAACAGCCATGCACTTTAACCACTGTGCCACCAAGGCTCCTTCACTGGTTATTAGACGAGCTCATAAATTGCACATGATTGCAGTCTTCCTGTCTATAATGCTCTTGCAACTATTGAGCAACTAACTCTATGTTTATCAGTAAAGTTGAGTGTTGTTAAACTAGAGATTAACTCAAAAAGCCTTGGTGATTTCTGGCGTTCTTGGGAAAAGTCTACCCTCATCTTGTAAAGCAAGATACAAGAGTTTTAATTCCATATACAACAACCAAACTTTAACTTGCCCATAAATTAAATGTAATTTTCTTGTTACTGAATATATTGTTTTTAAAGTACGTTAATAGCTATTATCACAAATCTTCTTCATATTTTGAAACTGATTTCAAGACTTACTTCCTTTGTGATCTATGCATTTTATTTTATGCACTTAAAAACATTCTGAGAAAAGGGTTGTAGGCTTCACCAAGTTTCCGAAGGGCTCATGGTACAAAAAAAACTTTAGAAACTCTGGTCTAAAAGATTATATAAGATAGGAAAATCTTCACAACCACCAACCCAAAAACCAAACCCACTGCCATCAAGTTGATTCCGACTCATAGCGACCCTATAGGACAGAGTAGAACTGCCCCCATACAGTTTCCCAGGAGTGCCTGGCAGATCTGAACTGCTGACCTCTTGGTTAGCAGCCGCAGCACTTAACCACTAAGCCACCAGGGTTTCCTCACAACCACAGGGGAAGGACTCAGCACAACCGCAATGGCAAAAATTGATAAATTTAACTATATTAAAATTAAGTATCTCTATTCATCAAAAGACACCATTAATAAACTGGAAAAGCAAGCAAAGGAGTGGGAGAAGATTTCTGCCACAATTGACAAGGAGCTCATGTTCAGAATAAGAAAAAAGATCAAGAATGCATTTTTAAAAATGGGCAAGGGAATTGATCAGTTTTGTCTGAAAGTAGTCATTCAAATACCAAATAAACACATGAAAAGGTATTAATCTTATTAATAATCACAGGGAAATACGCTTTAAAACCACTGCAATGAAGTCACACTTAGCATCCACCACATTTATCAAAGTTAAAAAGTCTGACCACATCAGTGCTGGCAAGAAGCAAAAGGAACTATCAGGAACTACCAGTAAGGATGTTAAATTAGTACACCCACTTTGGAAAACTAATTGATTTACTAATGGTGATGGTATATGTAACCTAAGACCCAGCAATTCCACTCCTATGGATATACCCAAGAGAAATCTACACACGTGTCCAACAAACACATATAATACTGTTCACATTATTTAGTACATGTCAGAAATGGCAGGGCAGATCAGTGGGAGAAGAATGAATGAATGATCCAATAAATCATACTGAAACAATAAAAATCCTCTGGATTAAGAACTTAATTACAAAAGACAAAAACTGTAAACTTTTAGAATAAAGGAGAATAATTTACGACATCATAATAAGGAAGAATTTCTTAAACAAGATAAGAAAAACACAATCCTTATAGGAAAAGATTGATAAATTCAAACTGCCATTAACACATAATATATTATGGATATGTTATCTTTTTAAGTCTTTAACCTTTAAAAATATAAATGTTTATAGGTGAATAACATCAGTGATATGAGTCAAAATAATCCATAATCCAGGTGGGTGAGAGGTGTTATAGCTGAAACACCAGGCTGGTTGTATATAACTGTTGATGCTGGGTGGTGGTACAAAGAGGTTCATTATACTATTCTCTCTGCTTCTGTTTATGTTTGAAAATTAAAAAAAAAAAAAAAAAAATTAAAGGATCATAAAGAAATGGAAAAGACAAAACACAACTAAAAAAAGATGTGTGCAACACATATAACTGACAAGCAGTATGATCAGAATAGATAAAAGAACTCCCTCAAATTAAAAAGAAAGGAAAAAAGCATCCACAAATAAAAGACACTCATATTGCAATAGTAATGAGGAAAATGCAAATTAAAACCACACCGATACGTTATTTTACACCCAACAAATTGGCAAAAATTTAACTTTGACCACACCATTATGAGAATATAATGTCAAAATATAGTGTAATCATAATACTCATGTACTAGTGGTAGGAGTGAAAACTGAAACAAACACTTTGGAAAACAATTTAGAATTATAAAGTTGAAAATACATAATTTACTCTTAAATACATATCCAGACAAATTATTACCAGGTACACAAAGACAGACATATGAATGTTCATTGCAACATTGTTTATGAAAGCAAAACCCTTTTTAAAAAATCCATGTCCATCACCAAGAGAATGGATAAATAAATTGGGGAATATTTATATAATGGAATATTATACACCAGTAAAAATGAATAAACTATAGCATCAACATGGATGAATCTCACAAATATAAATTCAAGAGCAAAATGGAAGTCACAGAACACAAACTGTATGGTATTATTTTTTAAGTTCAAACCTGAAAAGTTAAGCATTATATTATTTGGGATTTATATATATTAAAGTATAAAAAAGAAGCAATGAAATAATAAACACAAAATTCAGGATTCTGGATGCCTGGGATAGATGGGAAAGGAGGTGATCCAAGCAGGAAGAGACCCATTAGTTTTATGTTCTTTGTCTTAAAGATAGGTAGAGGGTATATGCATATTTATTATTTATTAATTACATCTTACATAGAAGTTATATAAATATTCTTTTGTACACATGAAACATTTTATAATTTAAAAAAAAACATTCAGACAATAAAAAGAAATTAAAAACATGATATAGGAAAAAAAATTTTAAGCTAAAGCTGAAAAATCCTCCAGAAATTAAACAAAAAGATGAAGAGAAGGAAAATGGAAGAAAAAAACAAAGTAAATTAGAAGAGCAGTAAAGAAGGACCTACATCCAAATAAACAATAGAAAGAAAGAGAAGAGAACATGAAGGGAAGAAAACTACACAAAAGAAGTAATACAAAATAATCTCCCAGAACAGAAGGACATGAGTTTCCAGATTGAATAGGTTCACCAAACTGGCAATGCAAAAGGAGTCTTTATCTTTTAGAGATATATTTTAACATATTTACAGACAACTTACCCGTACCATGGACATAATCATAAAATTTCAGAACAGGGATAAGGAAAAAAGCCTTAAAACCTCTACAACTAGGGGCTGAAAGATGTGGGGACAGCGAAGTCATACTAGCACTATACTTCGCAACAGCAACACAGGAAGCCAGAAGGCAACAGAACCATGCCTTATAATTCTAAGGGAAAATGATTTTCAATCCAATTCTATGCCTAGTCAAGTATCAATCAAATATAAGAGCCGAAGAAAAATTTTCAGACATGCAAGGCCTCAAAAATGTTTTCCCCCATTCACCTTCCTAAGGAAACAACTATAGAATCATCTCCCATCAAATAAAGAAAAGAAAATAAATGATGCTGAGAAGCAGGGAATTTAACAAAGCAAAGAGGCAAAAAGAATTTCCAGGGGTTCGCAAATGAAGTGAGTGGCACAAGTGGTTGTGCCACTAAAGGTTGATGGTTCAAACCCACCCAGCAGCACCATGTTAAAAAGCCCTGGCGATCTGCTTCTGTAAAAATTACAGCCAAGAAAACCTTATGGAGCAGTTCTACTCTGTAACACATGGGGTCACCATGAGTTGGAATCAATTCAATGACAAGAGATTTGGTTTGGGGTTTTTTGGTAAAAGAAAATCCCAAGATGACAGCCCTATTTCAGACCTAGAGAGCAACTAAACCAGGCTGGTACACAGAGACCACACATTGCCAGGATACCTCCTGAGTGGGACAGTACTGAGAGAAGACTCAAACTGTCAGAGGCTTTGAGAGCGAATTAGTAAGCATATAGAAAACTAAGCAAATAGTAAAACAAAGCAATTATTAACTCCAAAGTAACCGTTAACTGCAAAGAATATATATAAGTAACAGTAATAATGTGAACAATGAACCTGGATTTAACCAAAAATTCTATTACCTATGTCGGGAAGAGGAAACCCGAGTGGTATGGTGGTTAAAAGCTACAGCTGCTAACCAAAAGGTCGGCAGTTCAAATCCACCAGGCACTCCTTGGAAACCCTATGGGGCAGTTCTACTCTGTCCTATAGGGTCGCTATGAGTCGGAATCGACTCAACGGCAATGGGTTGGGTTGTTTTTTTTTTTTTTTTTATATCGGGAAAACAGGAGGAAGGGTAGGGAATATTGTGCAGTTAAAAGTGGAGATGGGGATAGACGTATCAATTGGAGAGATAAAGTCTCAGTTTACATAGCAGGAAGGCAACCAATGATATAGAAAACTGAAAAGAAGAAAAGAAAAAAAAAAAAAAGAAACAGGCATAAGCAAGTGATTAGAAACATGGAGGGAAATACCAAAATACACAACTGAACAAATAACTCCAACCAGTATAGGAATTAAGAGTAGAGAAGGATAAGGCAGGGGAGTGCTTCTTTTCATTGTGAATCTAATAATACAATTTTACTTTTTTAAATTATGTATATATGCCTTTTTTAAACATAAAAAAATTTTCAAACACAAATACTAAGGTCAAATAAACCAAAAAAACCCAGTGCCGTCGAGTCGATTCCGACTCATAGCAACCCTATAAGGATTATAAAAATAATAGTTGTTATTTCCCAAGTGCTTAAACCTGTGGGGGACATACCAGTTTTTCACAGACATATCATTACTCCTCATACCAGCTTTGCAGAGCAGGAATATCCCAATTACACAGTTGAGAAAACAAAGTGAGAATGAATAAGGGCATTTTTAACTGTTTTGTTGTTGTTGCTTCATCCTTTACCTTTCCAGCGGTAGCAAAATATTCACCATCAGGAGACCATTCCATCAAGTGTACAGATACTGAGGTTCTAAAAAAAAATAAAAGCAGTTAAACAGCAACCATTTTTAAAATCTACTACACTGTATACATAAATGGTCAAAATGAGATTTTCATAACAAGGTCACCATCACAGAACAAGAGTGTCAAATGCTTTTGACTCCCTGAAAATATAAGTAAAATATTTCATCTTCCTAAACATTATCGGTTCAGAGATGTAGCTGCTAACGAGCCACTCCTTGGAAGCACTATGGGGCAGTTCTACTCTGTCCAGTGGATCGCTATGAGTTGGAATCGACCTGATGGCAATGGGTTTAGTTTTTGGTGTTAAATATTATTAATTAGTTAAGACAGAAATTCTAAGTTCACTATGGTAACCAAAGAAGAACGCAAGTAACGTGCATACAGGATATCACCACCTTCATGTCCCACTATCACCCTAAATATAACATGTTAAAAACTGAACTCATCAACTTCCCTGGCTAACTGGTCCTGTCTGCATAGTACACATCAATGTCAATGGTAGAGCCACCCTTCCACTTGAGAGTGGCTGGCAACTTCCACCACCCCATCTTCCCCTTGCCAGCCCCATTCGTAGTTCTGATGGAAGGAAGACACACTAACGGGTTTCAGTAAGGAAAAGTCTACCTTCTAGCCTTCTAAAGGCAATGATACCACCAAAAAATAAAGACCAAGTAAAAGGGAACATATTTAGGAAGAATTTTTAAATCAACGAACATAACAATTGAGTCAGACACTAACTTGCACTGCCAGATGCATCTCCAGTCATTTAAGACAGGAGGAATGCTGTTACCAGTTTCTTCCTCCTCTTCTAGAACATCACCTCCTGGAGGAGCCCACAACTGAACAGACTCAGTTGCTGTCAACAATCTGTTATCTGAAAATTAAAGAATGTCTTGATGAATAAGCAAGGATTATCTAGGGAAAGAAATGCACAATGTGAGCTTCTATTTACGTCCATGAACTGTAACAAATAAACAACATTGTCTATGAAAAACACTTGGCATGTATCTAAGAATCTGCTAGATAAAAAAGAGTAGTTCTCAGGGAAGATTTGAGAACAAAAGAGAGAAGCTTACTTAGGAAGAACTGTTATGTATCAGAAAAGTCTTTAAAAAATAACACAGAAGTAAAAAAACAAAACAACCCCCCCCCCAAAACTCATATATACAATATATAAATATGTTCTCAGGCTTTAAGACATAACTACAAATTAGTGAAATCGTTTTTCTACATGAAATATAAAAATTGCCCTCCTTAACTATGAATGTAAAAAGGGACAACATACATTATCATTAGAAGTTTCTAATCTTTCAAAATTAAAGATAATACTTTCCTGAAGTACAAATGATAACAAAACAAGGTGGGGGGGTGGCCCTACTTTATTTCTGATTTTATGTCTCAGTAAGTACAATAAGAATAAAACACAGCACATGTTAACTAAGGAACAAATCATCACTGTTTCTTGGGATAAAACATTCTGCAGGGGGGAAGCATAGAATAGTTATGTACCGTATACACAGCAGTGTATAACATGAAGGAAAAAAGTACATTCATTTATTAGCAAAAAGAAAACATACTACTGATCATTTTCTTATTAAGGAAGATTATATTACATTGTAATCATACATTTAAAACAAATATTTAATTTTTATAGTTTCTAAAAATAATCGCTAAATACCTTGAGGATCCCATGCCAAGTTGTACGTCACAGTACTCAAAAAAAACTGCCCAGTTTTAAGCCACTGACACTTGAGTTGCTGAAACATGAAGGAGGAAAAAAAGGAAAAAGATATGCTTTTAAAATAATATCCACGAGCACATGTGAGGAACGTGCTTCTTAGTTCAATCAAGTATACAAGACCAAATGGGAAACTCCTACCCAAAAAGCAAAGATGAGAAGGCAGGACGGGAGAATGGACACTGAGAACACAGGGTGAAAAGGGAAAGGGGGAGAGTGCTGACACATTGCACAGATTGCAACTAATGTCACCAAATGATTTGTGTATAAAAATTTTGAATGAGAAACTAATTTGCGCTATAAACTTTCACCTAAAACACAATAAAGGTTTTAAAATAATATAGTATATATGAATGCTATCATTTTCTTAAACTAGAGATCTTATGATCTGAAACAAAGACACAAATATTTTACTCCCCAACCCCACCCCCAGTGCCATCAAAACAACGTTTTAAAAATGACTTCTAATAAAAAAAAAAAAAAAAAGACTTCTAATACTTACTATTTATCCTACCATATTGAGCTGCTTGTCATGCCCAAACAAAGCATGTTCTCTTAGGTTTCCTTCCATGTCTACACCAGGTACCATCGAGTCAGCTCCAACTCATGGTGACCCCACATGTGTCACAATGGCTGATTTTTCAGAAGATCACCAGGCCTTTCTTCCAAGGCACTTCTGGGTGGACTCGAAGTGCCAACTTTTTGGTTAGCAGCCAAGCGTTAACTGTTTGCACTATCCAGAAACTCCCTCCATGTCTATAAATACATTCTTATGCCTAAGATGTCTTTCCCTCTCTATATCTGCAATCCTACGTTTCCACCAAGAAGTAGCTAAATCATCACCTCCTCTGTGAAGCCTTTTCTGACATCCTGGCAACACCAACAGCAGTTTTTACATTCTACTATCATAACTCTGATCATACTGCATTGCTATTTGTATGTCTGGCTCTCCTATTGCAACTCGTCAAGAGGAGGTTCTATGTCATAATAACCTTTGTACCTTTACAGCTTGTAATGGCTGGTACACAGATGCACGATAAATGTTTATTAAAACTAAATAAATACACATTAGAAATGCAAATTAGCATAATCCTATAGACTCGACACCTAAAAGAAAATCGAAATCACCTCCCAAAAATTCAACAGATAATAACCCACAACTTTAAACTACACTGTATTTATCTGAATAATTTCCACCTTTTTTTTTTTTTAACATTTTCATTCTAAAAGGTGGAAAGAAGATTCAAATTTTAAAAGTCAAAGACCTTTGTCTTTAAATACTGTAAGTAAATAAAATTTAGGTATTTCTTTATAGTGCATAAACATAAAATGCCCTCTCATGAAAGTATAATACAATATAAAGTTGTGTAACCTTAGACAAGTTGTACATTAATCTCTTGGCAAGTAATGGTAATTTAATAAACGGCAATTATCTTTAAGATATTTGTACAAATATTTGACAGTTAAATTATTCAAGGTGTCATCCCTACTTAAAGGTAGGATTTAAAAATAAAACTGTAAAACCTGCATTTATCTGTAAAAGTAATCTTAACCAAGGGTGAAAAAATGTTATTTTAAACCCTACCACTGCTGACCAAACTATAGCAATATTTTAAGTATTGCTCAATAAATCTATTCAATAGTAATATTAGTCATTCCTAAAATTATAACATCTCTAATATTCTTTCCATTAGTGTTTCTCAGAGTGTAATATACAGACATAGCAGAAATTTGGAGGGTGAGACCTGGGACTCTGCATTTTTAATATGGGTTCCAGGTGCCTCTTCAGTATTCTAAAATTTGATATCCCTTTCATGATATTCTTACACAGAAAAGACTAATATTTTAACTTACACTATTTTGTTGGAAATGTAAAAAGAAATACTCAAATATACACATATAATAAAAACTATCAAAACTACTTGTTTTAATGTACACATTCAAGTATATACACTTTTTAAATTAATAAATACATTTGCAGTTTTGACTATTTGTGAGTGAGAGTGGAGTTCCAATGCATGTAGTAATTTTTAATGGGATTAATAACTCTAACGAGATAGGATTTGCTCAATATTAAGTAAGATTACATATAATACAGCACCCAGTATGAATCTGAATGGTTCTCAGACAAGAAACAGGAGTAGTTCAGTCTAGGGTGAACCTCAATTAGGAGGGTAAATCTCAATTAGCAAACCACAGCCTCATCTGGCCTGAGGCCAAAACAACTAGATGGTGCCCCATAACCACTACCGACAATAGAAGATCCCAGATAGAATTGGTGAAAAATGGAGAACAAAAGCCAAATTCCTAAAATTGGTCAGACTTATTGGATCAATAGAGATTAGACGAACCCCTGAGACTATCATCGTAACATGCCCTGTGAACTTGGAAATGAAGGTCACCTTTCAGCCAAATAACAGACTAGCTTATAAAATAAATAGTATTACCCAGGAGTACTGTGCTCCTTTAAATAATCAACTATATGAGACCAAAAGGTCAACATTTACCATAAAAGCAAAGAAGAGAAGGTAAGGAGGGGCAGGGAAGCTATGTTGATGGAAATAGAACAATGGAAATAATGAGAATGCTGACACATTGTAAAAAATGTAACCAACGCCACAGAAAAATTCAAATAAAAATTGTTAAATGAGAGCCAAATTTGCTGTGTAAACATTTTACCTAAAACATAATATTCTTTTTACAAAAACCTCAATTAGCAATACTCTAGAGACTCAGGATTCTAAAAGACCTAAGGATATGTCCCTAGGGAATGTCAAAGATCTTACCATACAGTTCAAAGGAGCTCTTTATTGTCATCGACTGGATTCTAAAGTCAATTAGATTCTAAAAATATTCTACTATGATTTAATACTTACACAATTTCTCTTATGAGAATTTATGCCCAAGGGCTCAAAAATACAAACAGCATTACCATATGAAGCTGCAATCTAAAAAAGAATGAACAAAACATTAATACTTAGGAAAAAGTACAATAAAGATAACCTTTTCATAATTATATATAAGTATATATAATTATATATAAACTAATTGTATCTAAATAATCCCAATACCATATTGAATGTGAATGAAAAGATTATAACCAGCTAACACAAAGTCACAAATGTAAACATTATCAGCACAAGCACTAAAGATAAAGGGACTAACAGAGACTATAAATTACAGATTTCACAATTTTGCCTTCTACCTTCAACCAGGTAAGAAAAAGAAACACAGGTGCTCTGCTTCCCATGGTTATGAACACCACTGTCTGACATTTTAAAAAATTGTGCTCGTAGAGAATTTGTTCATTGAGGTTATCACCAGCACATAAATAATTAAAATTCATCTCTGATAACTATCATACAAGCTTGCCTGGCCTTGGAAGAAGAGCAATGAAAAATTAATGAGTGAAATCTGACACTCTCAGTGTTTTGCAAAATAAGCCGAAGCAATGCTTAAGGAAAAAAAACTGAAAAAAATTAGAAAAACAAGAAATAAGTATCTGAAAACACCAAGAAATTCAGTGTTTCAATATTAGGTTAACCATATCACTGGATTGTCAAATAGTGAACATTTACACAAATATTAAGGAGTGGTGCAAGCAATAAGGAGGAGCAGTAGTAACAGTATAACAAAGCAATCATAATTTATCATTCAATATAAATTTGCATGATTACTACTTATCATCATGAATAGACTAATTTAATATATTCTTGATAAAATTTGTTAATCCTAGGAAGAACAATTTCTAGAACAATAAGATTTAAATTATTATAGGTAAAAATCTAATTTTTTATATCTGGTAGAGATATTCTTCTCTGCTACAAATGTTTATGCTATACTTACAATAAACCCAATACTCGTGACCAAAATTTGATGTATATTATGTATGAAAATGTGGGGGAAAGGTACATAAGATGAAATTTTAACTATTTAAAAATAAACCCTCTGTTTTAAACTTTGAATAAACTGTGAGATTCTTCTTGCAACAAATAAACTTTCATTAAATTAGCAGAGACTCTACAAAGCACCAGCTATATGACTGGTAGTATATTAAACCCAAACCCACCCTGGTGGTATAGCGCTTAAGTACTACAGCTGCTAACCAAAGTGTTGGCAGTTCAAATCCACAGGTGCTCCTTGGAAACTCTATGGGGGAGTTCTACTCTGTCCTATAGGGTTGCTATGAGTTGGAATTGACTCAACCGTAACGGGCTTTTTTTTTTTTTTTTTAATATTAGACATTAACAACTTGTTAAATTCCTTGATAAAATTTTGATGTTATTATGATTTGGAGGCTATAAGGGGTACTAGGTAGAGATGAGAACAGTACACTTCTCTGCTCGACGGCTGCTGGAATTATGGAATATCACAGTACACATAGGATTGTGAGAGTTACAGATATTTCGAGACAGTATACAACTGTAGAATTATTACCAGATTATCAGCTTCATGGCACATTACAAGCTATATATAACCTGTCACTTTATAGCTGCTATCAATAACCATATAAGCAAGTCACATTAATAAAAAATTGTAGCAAGCCTTGTATGAAAAGGTAAGAAATATTCTGAGATGATAAAATATGTTAAAGGGTGACATTTAATAAAGTAATTAAATTCCTTACTCTTCCATGTTGGTTAGAACACTCCACACAGCTGATTTGGATATTTCCATGCTTAGCACCAGGAATGATCTGCACACATTCAAAATCATCTGCCAAAATAACAATATCACAGCCGGATCCATATGCCTAAAATAAAAGTTTTACAATATGTAAGATTTGTAATTTTTGTATTGTTATTATTGTATGGGGTCGCTATGATTTGGAATCGACTCAACGGCAGTGGGTTTGATTTTTTTTTTTTATTATTGTATAATAGTTCATCTTAGATTTTGTTTCCATTATAAAGTATACTTTTACAAAATAGTTAATATAAGAATATCAATTTCCAATAAAAACATTAAAAGTCACATCAAAAAATAAACTGATGGCCCCTGTGAATTACCATTCAACAACTACTACTAATAAGAAAAGGGTTCTCCCAGTTTGTAAACACTACAGTCTCTGTCCCTGCAGGTCACAAGTCATTCTGTTTCGAGTCTGTGTCCAGAGCTCATCTCAATAAACCCTAAAGAATAAAACCTCCATCCAAAATTAATAAGGCACTGAAGGCTACAACTATGTTCCCAGGGTTCAAATCAGACTTGAGAAAGATCGTGACGGAAATCAGACATGCATTTTCCAACACAATTCCACATGACTTAAAGAACTGGTTAAATAGACATGAACACCCAAAACAGAATTACACACATTAGCAACGGTTAAACTTATCAAGGGCCCTCATGAATTCATGGTGCTCCACCCTCTCTACAACCTCACCAGGCATGGGGGAGAAAGCAAGCCCACCCAAAGTGAAGGAAGGAGTTCACAAAAAAAGCAAAGAAAAAAACAAACTTATTCACATTAACAACTCCTTTAAATGTTGGACAACTATAACTATGTGACCTAGAACCAAATTACAGCAAGTAATTAAATTCCTGGAAAATTCTCCCGTTCAACATTAACAGTAATGAGTAAAACCACGTATTTCTTCCTATTGCCACACTTCCTCGTATATGCTAGTCCTGTTTTGCAACTTTGTGAATTTTATGATGACATAAGGAACGGAAGGTAGGGACATTTTTCTTTTTCTTCCAAACTCTACTTATTAAATACTCAAAACAACCTAACAACTTAATTCTCAAACTAAAAATCTTCATTAGAAGTGACATAAATATAAAATTTATAAGGTGGTACTTTTTTTTTTCCACTAATTCCACACCCTTAAGCAATGTGGCCATGTCCTACAAAACATCCAATAGCCAGGGCTGACATGTGATAACTCTAAGTCAGTAACCTAAGCCCAGGAAAGGCCCATAAAAGGCTCCTAATGAAAGAGGAGATGGAAGATAAAGGCCAGATATTTCTACTGGTTACTAAAACCCCCAAAGTTACCAAAACCCTGCTGTAACTACAATAAGCCATCTTCAGCTCATACATTTATGAACACCAAAAAAGTTTATCAGAAGAAAAGCACGGATAAATGCAGGCCAGGGAGAAAATCACTCACAGGAGGAAATAATCACTTTAGTTCTTATAGACAAGGCAGGGGTACTGTAGCATGTGTTCCAGGAGGCTAAACTGAAAGGGAACAGTGAACACAGGCAGAAGAAATGTTTCTGTCATCATGCTAACCCTTACACTTATGTTATTAAAATTATAAAAATAATCTTACCCTTAAACAATATTTTACAATTGCCAAAGTGCTTTCATATCCATTACCTCAGCAACATGGATTAATGGAAAAATAACAGGCTTTAGTTTGGTATCACACTTGCAGGGTTTCCAATCTTAGTTCTGCTGTATGTACTATGTAATCTTAAACAAGTTTTTTAACCTCTCTGAGCATCTTCTTCCTCACAGCAAAACAGAAAAAATTAATACCTCTTAGGATAGTTGTGAAAGGTAAAACATAAAATCTATTTGCACAATGCTTTGCACTCAACATTTATTTAAGAAACAAGAACAACGTACCCTGTCCCAGGCCCGGGCTAGGGACTGGGAATACAAAAACACGAGATGTGGTCCCTGCCAGTCTAATGAAGAGACGACCAGATGAATCACCAATCACAACTAAATGAGAAACTCCCATGACAGAGGTATCCACAAAATACTACCAGAGGCCAGAAGAGGTACTCAGTAAGTGTTAGCTCACTCGCCTTTAATTGTCATAAAAAATCTGGAAGTAGATATTATAATTATCACTGTACAAAGAAAGATTCAAGTTTATTAATAAAAACAGGATTACACAGTAAGCAGAAGAAGCAAAAACTCAAAGCCTTACAATTCTTATATTCTTTTTCCTAAATTATAAGTCAAAGAAACATAAAATATTCAAGGTAAGTATCAATACACTGGCTTGTCTAAAGAAGGGCCATCCACACCATTCCCAGGAGCAACTACAGTGGGCTGGTGGTAGCATTCAGCCACAGTTTCCTCAAGGAGAAACAGCCAGCCGCACACCCAACTTACACCTCCGGAACCAGAGAATAACGGCGTTCTCAGCAAAAGCTAAATACTTGTGTATATACTACCATGCCACAAGCTCCTGAGCCAGCTTCAGTGGCTGTTGATTTTCCTAAGCCTGAGATAGGCCCTGCCGAGCATTCTGAGCCATTCTCCCAGCCTTGGAGAAAGATTACATTCACAACTGGGGGAAAAGATAATCTGCCAGCTCCACTAACCTGGGGAGCTCAGGGCAGAAGTGGCTGCTGTTCAGGCATAAACAATCCGTGGACTTTGAATACTATTCCCCCCTACACGGACCTCTGTGGGCCTATTTCAGGAGAAAAGCCCCTTTTTGGCAGACTGAAACTGTTTCAACTGTGTGGTGGTGAGGTGAGTGTTTGATGTTTGACACTGTTTTGCCTCTTAAATAGGGTCCTCACCCACCCACCTCAGGGGCCCAACAACTGGTGGCTCCACTCAGGTCACCCAGTCACCCACGACAGGGGTCCAAGGATAATTGTTACCTCCCAGTCCTTACAACCAAAAGCACTGGGTGCCCATGGTCCATCTGCAGAACTCACTCACCTGTGCACTCTAGAGAAAAGGGACATGCTTCCCTCACAGACACTCGGGGGACAACTGTCAGCTTCCTGCCTTGTTCACAGCGTGACCCCTTGCTGCAAGCAGACACCGGTACCTACACCAAACACTCCTGCTCCTCTAAGACTGTAGGACAGAGCCTGTACCACACACTTGATGACCAGCTACCTGGACACCTGAGCAGAATCCATACAAAAAAAGTGAATGGATTCCTAGGCTCATATACCTGATAATAGCTCTAGCTACCTGGTGACAGGACATTAGAGTTTTCAAAGGTGAAAATAATCAAGTAGCTCACTCAAGCAACCTATTTGGGCATATCAAAACAAAACAAAGCAAAAAGCTACCATACAGCGAGCAAACATAAACTAATACACTAACTATAGATGGCTCAGAGAAAACAGTCAATATTAAATCACACAAAGAAGCAGACCATGATCGCTTCAACAAGCTCTCAAAAAAAGAACCAAGAGATCTTCTGGATGAAAGTGCTTTCCAGAAATTACCAGAGGCAGAATACAAACCTCTTCAAGAAATCAGGAACAAGGTCAGGAAGGAGATCGGGCAATATGCAGAACGAGCCAAGGAACACACAGAAAAAGCAGCTGAAGAAATTAAAAAGATTATTCAAGAACATAATGAAAAATTTAATAAGTTACAATAATCTACAGAGGATAGAACAATCAGAAATTCAAAAGATTAACAATAAAATTACAGAATTAGACAACTCAATAGAAAGTCAGAGGAGAATTCAGCAAGTAGAAGACAGAATTGGTGTAAGAATAAAGATAAAGCACTTGGCACCAATACATCTGAAGAAAAATCAGATAAAAGAATTTTCTAAAAATGAAGAAACCCTAAGAATCACGTGGACTCTACCAAAGAAATAACCTATGAGTAATGACGGTGCCAGAACAGGGAGGGATAACAGAAAATACAGCCAGAATCGTTGAAGATTTGTTGGCAGAAAACTTCCCTGATACCGTAAAAGATGAGAAGATACCTATCCAAGTTGCTCATGGAACTCCACATAAAGCAGATCTCAAAAAAAAGTCACCAACGCATATTATAATCAAACTTGATAAAAGCCAAAGATAAACAGAGAATTTTAAGAGCAGCTAGGGATAAAAGAAAAGTCACCTACAAGGGAGAACGAATAAGGATAAACTTGGATTACTCGGCAGAAACCATGAAGGCAAGAAAGCAATTGGATGACTTATATAAAGCACTGAAGGAAAAAAAATGCCAGCCAAGAATCATATATCCAGTAAAACTGTCTCTCAACTATAAAGGCAAATTAGGACATTTCCAAATAAAAAGAAGTTTAGGGAATTCATAAAAACCAAAACAAAAGTACAAAAAACACTACAGGAATTTCTCTGGTTAGAAAATCAATAATATCAGATATCAACCCAAGACTAGAACAATGGACAGAGCATTCAGATGTCAACCCAGATATGGAAATCACAAAAAACAATCAAGATTTAAAAAACGCTCAAAACGGTAACAGTGATGTCATTATGTAAAAGAAGACAATACTAAAACAATAAAGAGGGACTAAGAAATGTAGTCATGGATCTTTCATATGAAGAGGAAGACAAGGCAATATAATTAAATAAAAGTTAGGTTGAAACTTTAAAAAATAGGGGTAAATATTAAGGTAACCACAAAGGAGACTAACAATCCTACTCATCAAAATAAAATACAAGAAAAAAATAGAGACACAGCAGAAACAAAATCAACAACAATGAATATGAGGAAAGGACAACATAAAAACTACTCAGCACAAAAAATTAAGTGGGAAAAACAAACTGCAAACAACACAAAAAAAAGACATCAAAATGATACTGTTAAATTCATACCTATCCATAATTACGATGAATGAACTAAATGCACAAATAAAGAGACAGAGAGTGGCACAATGGATTAAAAAACATGACCCGTCTATATGCTGCCTACAAGAGACACTCCTTAGACATAGAGACACAAACTAAAAGGATGGAAAAAAAATTATCAAGCAAACAACAATCAAAAAAGAGCAGAAGTGGCAATATTAATTTCTGAAAAATAGACTTCAAAGTTAAATCTACCACAAAGGACAAGGAAGAACACTATACAGTGATTAAAGGGACAATATACCAGAAAGATGTAACAATATTAAATATTTATGCACCCAACGACAGGGCTACAAGATACATAAAACAAATTCTAACGGCACTGAAAAATGAGATAGACACCTCCACAATTATAGTAGGAAACTTCAACACACCACTTTCGGTGAAGGACAGGACATCCAGAAAGAAGTACAATAAAGACACGGAAGATCTAAATGCCACAGTCAACTAACTTGACCTCATAACATATACAGAACACTCCACCCAACAGCAGCCAAGTATACTTTCTTTTCTAGTGCACATGGAACATTCTCTAGAATAGAGCATGTATTAGGTCATAAAGCAAGCCTTAGCAGAATCCAAAACATTGAAATATTACAAAGCATCTTCTCTGACCATAAGGTCATGAAAGTAGAGATCAATAACAGAAAAAGCAGGGAAAGAAAATCAAACTCTTAGAGATTGAACAATACCCTATTCATATATCACTAGGTTATACAACACATGAAGGACGGAATAAAGAAATTCATAGAATCCAATAAGAATGAAAACACTTCCTATCAGAACCTTTGGGACACAGCTAAAGCAGTGCTCAGAGGTCAATTTGTATCAATAAATACACACACATACCAAAAGAAGAAAGAGCCAAAATAAAAGAATGATTAGTACATTTTGAACAAATACAAAGAGAGCAACAAAAGAAACCTTCAGGCACTAGAAGAAAGGAAGTAATAAAAATAAGAGCAGCACTAAATGAAATAGAAAACAGAAGAACAACTGAAAGAATTAACAAGGCCTAAAGCTGGTTCTACGAAAAAATTAACAAAAGCGATAAACCACTGGCCAAACTGACAAAAGAAAAACAAGACAGGAAGAAAATAACCCAAATAAGAAATAAGATGGGCGATACTAAAACAGACCCAATTGAAATTAAAAGAATCATATCAGATTACCATGAAAAATTGTACTCTAACAAATTTGAAAAGCCAGAAGGAATGGATGAATTTCTAGAAACACACCACCTGCATAAACTAACACAAAGAGAGGTAGAACAACTAAATAAAACCATAATAAAAGAAGATATTGAAAAGGTAATCACAAAACTCCCAACAAAAAAAGCACTGACCCAGACAGCTTCACTGCAGAGTCCTACAAAACTTTCAGAGAAAAGTTAACACCACTACTACTCAAGTTATTTCAGAGCATAGAAAAGGACAGAATACACATTATATAAAGGCAGCATATCCCTGATAACAAAACCAGGTAAAGACACTACAGAAAAGAAAATTACAAACCTATAACCTCAACAATATTCTAGCCAATACACTTCAACAACATATCAAAACACTAATTCACCATGACCAAGTGGGATTCATACCAGGTATGCAGGGATGGTTCAACATTAGAAAAACAAATAATGTAATCAATCATATAAATTAAAAAAAAAAAGACAAGAACCACATAATCTTATTAATTGATGGAGAAAAGGCATTTCACAAAGTTCAACAACATTCATGATAAACACTCTCATTAAAATAGTAAGAGAAGAAAAATTCCTCAAGATTATAAAGGGCATTTATACAAAGATAATGCCAACATCATCATAAATGGAGAGATTCTGAAAGAATTCCCCTTAAGATCAGGAACCAAACGAGGATGCCCTTTATCACCACTCTTATTCAACATTGTGCTGGAGATCCTAGCCAGGGCAAGTAGGATACATAATGAAATAAAGGACATAAGATGGCACGATCTTATACACAGAAAACACTAAAGAATCCTCAAGAAAACTACTGAAACTAATAGAAGAGTTCAGCAGAGCATCAGGATAAAAGATAAACATACAAAAATCAGTTGGATTCCTCTACACCAACAAAAAGAACTTCGAAGAGGAAATCACCAAATCAACACCGTTTACAGTAGCCCCAAGAAAATACAATACTTAGGAATAAATCTTGCCAAAGATGTAAAAGACCTATACAAAGAAAACTACAAGACACTACTGCAACAAACCAAGAGACCTACATAAGTGGAAAAACATACCTTGCTCATGGATAGAAAGACTTAACATTGTAAAAATGTCTATTCTACCAAAAGCCATCTATAGATACAATGCAATTCCGATCCAAATTCCAACTACATTTTTTAATGAGATGGAGAAACAAATCACCAACATCATGTGTAAGAGAAAAAGTCCCCGGATAAGTAAAGCATTACTGAAAAACAAGGACAAAGTCGGAGGCCTCGCTCTACCTGATTTTAGAACTTATTATACAGCCACTGGAACAGAATTGAGAATCCAGACGTAAATCCAACCATATATGAGCAGCTGATATTTGACAAAGGCCCAAAGTCAGTTAAATGGGGAAAAGAAAGTCTCTTTAACAAACAGTGCTGGCATAACTGGCTATCCAACTGCAAAAAAATGAAAGAAGACCAATACCAAACACCATGCACAAAAATGAACTACAAATGCATCAAAGACCTAAATATAAAATTTAAAACGATAAAGATCTTGGAAGAAAAAATTGGGAAAATGGTACGAGCCCTAATACATGGCATAAACAGTATACAAAATATTACTAACAATGCAGGAAAGAATCTAGGTAAGTGGGAACTCCTAAAAATCAAACACCTATGCTCATCCAAAGACTTCACCGAAAGAGTAAAAAGATTACCTAGAGACGGGGAAAAAGTTTTTAGCTATGACACTTCTAATCAGCTTCTGATCTCTAAAGTCTACATGGTACTGTAAAAACTCAACTACAAAAAGACAAATAACCCAAATAAAAAATGGGCAAAGGATATGAACAGGCACGTCACTAAAGAAGACATTCAGGTAGCTAACAGATACATGAGGAAATGCTCACAAGCATTAGCCATATGCAAATGCAAATCAAAACTACAATAACCTTCCATCTCACTCGAACAAGGCAGGCATTAATCCAAAAAAAACAAAATAATATATGTTGGAGAGGTTGTGGAAAGACTGGAACACTTAGACACTGCTGGTGAGAATGTAAAATGGTACAACTACTTTGGAAATCATTTGGCGCTTCCTTAAAAAAGAAGCTAGAAATAGGAGCTAGGGCGGCGGAAGAGACAGACACTTCCTGCGATCCCTCTTTACAACAAAGACCCAAAAACACAAGTGAAACGAGTATACTTCTGATAAGCTGGGAGCCCTGAGCTTCAAAGGAAAACTTAGAAACGGAACTGAGGGGCAGGGGAGGAATAGACCATTCAGAAGCGGAGAGGAGTTACAGGACCTGAATCACGGGGAGCCCTCAGGAACCATTCCCAGAGCGGCGGCAGTAGTGCGCTGGTACCAGTGTTCAGCCATAGTTTCCTCAGGGAAAGGCAGCCAGACACACAGCCTACTCACACCTCCAGAACTTGAGAAGAGCGGCGCTCTTGGCAAAAACTAAGTACTTGCATATATTTTACCATGTCCCAACCCCCGCCACCAAGCCAGCATCAGAGGCTGAATTCTCTGGGCCTGAGACAGGCACTGTTGAGCACCTAGAGCCATCCTCCCAGCCTTGGGGAAGGAAAAAGTCTGCAATTGGGGGAAAAGATAATTTGCTAGCTCCACTAACCAGGGGAGCTCAGGAAAGAAGCAGTTGCTCTCCAGGCATAAGCGGTCCATGGACATTGAGCATCCATCCCTTCTGCATGGACCTGTGTGGGCCTATTTCAGGAGAATAAGCCCTTGTTGGCAGACTCCAACCATTTCAGCTCTGCGGTGGAGAGGTGGGTGTTTGATGTTTGACATTGCTTTGTCTATTAAACAAGGTCCTCACCTGCCCACGTCAGGGACCTAAGGACTGGTAGCTCCACTCAGGTCACCCAGCCACCCGCGACAGGGGTCCAAAGATAACTGGTACCTCCCAGTCCTTACAACCAAAAACTTTGGGTGCACACGGTCCCTCTGCAGAACCCACCCACCAGCACACTCTAGGGAACAGAGACATGTTTTCCTCAGAGACACTTGGGGGTCAGTTCTCAGCCCCCTGCCTTGTTCAGAGCATGACCCCCTGATGCAATCAGATACCGGTATATATGCCAATCACTCTTACCCCTCTCAGACTGTAGGACAGAGCCTGTACCACACACCTGATGATCAGCTACCTGGAAACCTGAGCTGAATTCAAACAACAAAACTAAATGGACACCTATACTAATATACCAGAAAATAGCTCTAGCCATCTGGGGACAGGACATCAGAGCTCTAAAGGTGAAAATAATCAAGCTATCTCATTCAAGCAGCCCACAGGGGTATACCAAAACAAAACAGAGCAAGAAGCAATGACACAGTAAGCAAGCATAAACTAACACAATACCTTAGGCTGGGAGAAAACACTCAATAGCAAGTCACATAAAGAAACAGACCATGATCATCTCAACAGACTCTCAAAACAAAGAACCCAAGGATCTTCTAGATGAAAGTGCATTCCTGGAATAACCAAAGGCAGAATACCAAAGTTTTATATAGAGAACCATTCAAGACATCAGGAAGGAAATGAGGCAATACGCAGAACAAGCCAAGGAACACACAGATAAAGCACTTGAAGAAATTGGAAAGATAATTAAAGAACATTATGAAAAGTTTAATAACCTAGAAAAATCCATAGACAGACAGCAATCAGAAATTCAGAACATTAACAATAAAATCACAGAAGTAGACAACTCAATAGAGAGCCAAAGCAGCAGAATTGAGCAAGCAGAAGCCAGAATTTCTGAACTCGAAGATAAGTCACTTGGCACTAATATATTTGAAGAAAAACCAGATAAAAGAATGTCAAAAAATGAAGAAATCTTAAGAATCATGTGGGACTCTATCAAGAGAAATAACCTATGAGTGACTGAAGTACCAGAACAGGGAGGGATAATAGAAAATACAGAAAGAACTGTTGAAGATTTGCTGGCAAAAAACTTCCCTGATATCATGAAAGATGAGAAGATATCTACCCAAGATGTTCATCGAACTACACATAAGGTAGATCTGAAAAGAAAACGACCAAGACATTATCATCAAACTTGCCAAAATCAAAATAAGAGCAGCGAGGGATAAATGAAAAGTCACCTACAAAGGAGAGCCAATAACAATAAACTCAGACTACTCAGCAGAACCATGAAGTCAAGAAGGCAATGGGATGACATATTGAAAAAATCAAAGGAAAAAAAATTGCCTGACAAGAATAATATATCCAGCAAAACTGTCTCTTAAATATGAAAGTGAAATTGAGACATTTCCAGAGAAAAACAAGTTTAGGGAATTTGTAAAAACCAAACCAAAAGTACAAGAAATACTAAAGGGGGCTCTCTGGTTAGAAAATCAGTAATATCAGGTATCAACCCAAGACTAGAACGCTGGGCAAAGCAACCAAAAGTCAACCCAGAAAAGGAAATCCAGAAAAACAAAGCAAACCTTAAAAAAAAAAAAAAGCTAAAACAGGCAAACAGCAATGTTATTATATAAAAGAAAACAATATTAAAATAATAAAGAGGGACTAAGAAATGTAATCATACACGTTCCATTTGGAAAGCAAGATACTGCAATACAAAGAAATAAAAGTTAGGTTTCAACTTACAAAAACAGGGGTAAATAATAAGGTAATCAGAAAGGAGACAAACTATCCTACTCATTCAAATAAAATACATGAAAAAAAAAATAAAGACTCAGCAGAAACAAAATCAACAACAGCAAATATGAGGAAAGAACAATATATAAAGAAAATCTATTCAGCACATAAAATTAAGTGGGAAAAAGAAACTGTCAACAACACACAAAAAAAGACATCAAAATGATAGTGCTAAATTCATACCTATCTACAACTACGCTGAATGTAAATGGACTAAATGCACCAATAAAGAGATAGAGAGTGGCACAATGGATTAAAATACAAGATCCGTCTAGATGCTGCCTACAAGAGTCACACCTTAGACTTAGAGACACAAACTAAAACTCAAAGGATGGGAAAAAATACATCAGGCAAAGAACAATCAAAAAAGAGCAGGACTGGTGATATTAATTTCTAACTAAATAGACTTTAAAGTTAAATCCAACATAAAGGATAAGGAAGGACACTAGATAATGATCAAATGGACAATGCACAAAAAAGATAAAACCATATTAAATATTTATGCACCCAAAGACATGGCTGCAAGATACATAAAACAAACTCTGTCAGCATTGGAAAGTGAGAGACAACTCGACAATAACAGAAAGAGTCTATAACACACCACTTTCAGTGAAGGACAGAACATCCAGAAAGAAGCTCAGTTAAGACATGGAAGATCTAAATGCCACAATCAACGAACTTGACCTCATAGACATATACAGAACACTCCACCCAACAGAAACCAAGTATACTTTCTTTTCTAGTGCACATGGGACATTCTCTAGAATAGAATACATATTAGGTCATAAAGCAAGCCTTAGCAGAATCCAAAACATTGACATATTACAAAGCCCTTCTCTAACCATAATGCCATAAAAGTGGAACTCAATAACAGGAAAAGAAATCAAACACTTGGAAGCAGAACAATACCCTGCTCAAAAAGGACTGGATTATAGAAGACATTAAGGATGGAATAAAGAAATTCAGAGAATCCAATGAGAATGAAAACACTTCCTATCAGAACCTTTGGGACACACCAAAAGCGGTGCTCAGAGGCCAATTTATATCAATAAAAAATGCACACAGCCAAAAAGAAGAAAGGGCCAAATCAAAGGATTACCTCTATAGCTTGAACAAATAGAAAGAGAGCAACAAAAAAAAACCCACAGGCACCAAAAGAAAACGAATAATAAAAATTAGAGCTGAACTAAATGAAATAGAAAACAGAAAAACAATTGGAAGAATTAACAAGACCAAAAGTTGGTTCTTTGAAAAAAATCAAAAAAATTGATAAACCACCGGCCAAACTGATTAAAGAAAACAGGAGAGTAAGCAAATGACTCAAATAAGAAATGGGATGGGCAACATTACGACAGACCCAACTGAAATCAAAAGAATCATATCAGGTTACGATGAGAAACTGTACTCTAACAAATATGAAAACCTAGAAGAAATGGATGAATTCCTAGAAACACACTACCAACAGAAACTAACACAAACATAGGTAGAACAAATAGATTCATAACAAAAGAAGAGATTGAAAAGGTAATCAAAAAAAAAAGCCCTGGTCCGGACGGCTTCACCACAGAGTTTTACCAAACTTTCAGTGAACAGTTAACACCACTACTACTAAAGGTATTTCAGAGCACAGAAAAGACAAAATAGTACAAAACTCATTTTATGAAGCCCCCATATCCCTGGTACCAAAACCAGGTGAAGACACCAAAAGAAAAGAAAATTATAAACCTATATCCCTCATGACCATAGATGCAAAAATCCTCAACAAATTTCTAGCCAATAGAATTCAACAACATATCAAAAAAATAATTCACCATAACCAAGTGGGATTCATACCAGGTATGTAGGAATGGTTCAACATTAGAGAAACAATTAATGTAATCTACCACACAAATAAAACAAAAGACAAGAATCACATGATTTTATCAACTTATGCAGAAAAGGCATCTGACAAAGATCAACACTCCTTCACGATAAAAACTCTCAGCAAAATAGGAATAGAAGGAAAATTCCACAACATAATAAAGGGCATTTATACAAAAAGCCAACAGCCAACATCACTCTACATGGAGAGAGCCTGAAAACATTCCCACTGAGATAGGGAAACAGACAAGGATGCCCTTTATCATCAGTCTTATTCAAAATTGTGTTGGAGGTCCTAGCCAGAGTAATTAGCATAGATAAAGAAATAACGGGCATCCAGATTGTCAAGGAAGAAGTCAAGGTACCTCTATTTGCAGATGCCATGATCTTATACACAGGAAACCCTAAAGGATCCTCAAGAAAACTACTGAAACTGATAGAAGAGTTCAGCAGATTATCGGGATACAAGATAAACATACAAAAATCAGTTGGATTCCTCTATACCAACAAAAAGAACATCGAAGAGGAAATTACCAAATCAATGCCACTTGCAGTAGCCCCCAAGAAGATATAATACTTAGGAATAAATCTTACCAGAGATGTAAAAGACTTATACAAAGAAAGCTACAGTACGCTTCTGCAAGAAACCGAGACTTACATAAGTGGAAAAACACACCTTCCGCGTGGAAAGGAAGACTTAACCTTATAAAAATGTCTATTCTGAGGGAGGCGGGGCCAAGATGGCGGACTAGGTGGACGCTACCGCGGATCCCTCTTGAAACAATGACTCGGAAAAACAAGTGAATCGATCACATACATAACAATCTACGAACTCTGAACAACAAACACAGACTTAGAGACGGAGAACAAACAAATACGGGCAGACAGTGATCATTTTCAGAACCAGGAGCCAGCGTACCAGCTGATTACCTGGAAAAACTAGTTTCCCAGTGATGGCTCGGAGACAGCAGTCCATACCTAACCACATAAAGAAACAGACCATGACACCTTCTCCAATCCCCCAAACAAAAGAATCAAAATCTTTCCCAAATGAAGATACAATCCTGGAATTATCAGATACAGAATATAAAAAACTAATTTACAAAATGCTTAAAGACATCACAAATGAAATAAGGCAAACTGCAGAAAAAGCCAAGGAACACACTGATAAAACTGTTGAAGAACTCAAAAAGATTATTCAAGAACATACTGGAAAAATTAATGAGTTGCCAAGAATCCACAGAGAGACAGCATGTAGAAATCCAAAAGATTAACAATAAAATTACAGAATTAGACAACGCAATAGGAAGTCAGAGGAGCAGACTCGAGCAATTAGAATGTAGACTGGGACATCTGGAGGACCAGGGAATCAACACCAACATAGCTGAAAAAAAATCAGATAAAAGAATTAAAAAAAATGAAGAAACCCTAAGAATCATGTGGGACTCTATCAAGAAGGATAACCTGAGGGTGATTGGAGTCCCAGAACAGGGAGGGGAGACAGAAAACACAGAGAAAATAGCTGAAGAACTCCTGACACAAAACTGCCCTGACATCATGAAAGACGAAAGGATATCTATCCAAGATGCTCATCGAACCCCATTTAAGATTGATCCAAAAAGAAAAACACCAAGACATATTATCATCAAACTTGCCAAAACCAAAGACAAACAGAAAATTTTAAAAGCAGCCAGGGAGAAAAGAAAGGTTTCCTTCAAGGGAGAATCAATAAGAATAAGTTCAGACTACTCAGCAGAAACCATGCAGGCAAGAAGGGAATCGGACGACATATACAGAGCACTAAACGAGAAAAACTGACAACCAAGGATCATATATCCAGCAAAACTCTCTCTGAAATATGAAGGAGAAATTAAGATATTTACAGATAAACACAAGTTTAGAGAATTTGCAAAAACTAAACCAAGACTGCAAGAAATGCTAAAGGAGATTGTTTGGCCTGATGACCAATAGTATCAGGTACCACCACAATACAAGGTCACAAAACAGAACGTCCTGATATCAACGCAACTCAAATAGGGAAAGCACAAAAACAAACAAATTAAGATTAATTCTAAAAAATAAATGAATAAACAAAATAATACACATAACAGGGAATCATGGAAATCAATAGATAAACGATCACAATAATCAAAAAGAGCGACTAAATACAGGAGGCATTGAACTGCCAGATAGAGTGATACAAGTCAATATAGAACGATACAAGTTAGGTTTTTACTTAGAAAAATAGGGGTAAATATTAAAGTAACCACAAAAAGGAATATCAATTCCATAACTCAAGAAAAAAGCCAAGAAAAACGTAACGACTCAATTAGCATAAAGTTAAACATTATGAAAATGAGGATCTCACAATCTACTAAGAAAAACGTCTCAGCACCAAAAAGTATGTGGAAAAATGAAATGGCCAACAACACACATGAAAAGGCATCAAAATGACAGCACTAAAAACTTATTTATCTATAATTACGCTGAATGTAAATGGACTAAATGCACCAATAAAGAGACAGAGAGTCACGGACTGGATAAAGAAACACAATCCATCTATATGCTGCCTACAAGAGACACACCTTAGACTTAGAGACACAAACAAACTAAAACTCAAAGGATGGAAAAAAATATGTCAAGCAAACAATAAGCAAAAAAGAAGAGGAGTAGCAATATTAATTTCTGACAGAATAGACTTTAGACTTAAATCCACCACAAAGGATAAAGAAGGACACTATATAATGATAAAAGGGACAATTGACCACGAAGACATAACCATATTAAATATTTATGCACCTAATGACAGGACTGCAAGATACATAAATCAAATTTTAACAGAATTGAAAACTGACATAGACACCTCCACATTTATAGAAGGAGACTTCAACACACCACTTTCGGAGAAGGACAGGACATCCAGTAAGAAGCTCAATAGAGACACGGAAGACCTACTTACAACAATCAACCAACTTGACCTCATTGACTTATACAGAACTCTACACCCAACTGCTGCAAAATATACTTTTTTTTCTAGTGCACATGGAACATTCTCTAGAATAGACCACATATTAGGTCATAAAACAAATCTTTGCAGAATCCAAAAGATCGAAATATTACAAAGCATCTTCTCAGACCACAAGGCAATGAAACTAGAAATCAATAACAGAAAAACTAGGGAAAAGAAAACAAATACTTGGAAAATGAACAATACCCTCCTGAAAAAAGACTGGGTTATAGAAGACATCAAGGAGAGAATAAGGAAATTCTTAGAAAGCAACGAGAATGAAAATACTTCCTATCAAAACCTCTGGGACACAGAGAAGCAGTGCTCAGAGGCCAATTTATATCGATAAATGCACACATACAAAAAGAAGAAAGAGCCAAAATCAGAGAACTGTCCCTACAACTTGAACAAATAGAAAGTGAGCAACAAAAGAATCCATCAGGCACCAGAAGAAAACAAATAATAAAAATTAGAGCTGAACTAAATGAATTAGAGAACAGAAAAACAATTGAAAGAATTAACAAAGCCAAAAGCTGGTTCTTTGAAAAAATTAACAAAATTGATAAACCATTGGCTAGGCTGAGTAAAGAAATACAGGAAAGGAAACAAATAACCTGAATAAGAACCGAGAAGGACCACATCACAACAGAGCCAAATGAAATTAAAAGAATCATTTCAGATTACTACGAAAAACTGTACTCTAACGAATTTGAAAACCTAGAAGAAATGGATAAATTCTTGGAAAAATACTACCTACCTAAACTAACACATTCAGAAGTAGAACAACTAAATAGACCCATAACAAAAAAAGAGATTGAAACGGTAATCAAAAAACTCCCAACAAAAAAAAGTCCTGGCCCGGACAGCTTCACTGCAGAGTTCTACCAAACCTTCAGAGAAGACTTAACACCACTACTACTGAAGGTATTTCAAAGCATAGAAAAAGATGGAATACTACCCAACTCATTCTATGAAGCCACCATCTCCCTGATACCAAAACCAGGTAAAGACATTACAAAAAAAGAAAATTATAGACCTATATCCCTCATGAACATACATGCAAAAATCCTCAACAAAATTCTAGCCGATAGAATCCAACAACACATCAAAAAAATAATTCACCCTGATCAAGTGGGATTTATACCAGCTATGCAAGGCTGGTTTAATATCAGAAAAACCATTAATGTAACCCATCACATAAATAAAACAAAAGATAAAAACCACATGATCTTATCAATAGATGCAGAAAAGGCATTTGACAAAGTTCAACACCCATTTATGATAAAAACTCTTACCAAAATAGGAATTGAAGGAAAATTCCTCAACATAATAAAGGGCATCTATGCAAAGCCAACAGCCAATATCACTCTAAATGGAGAGAACCTGAAAGCATTTCCCTTGAGAATGGGAACCAGACAAGGATGCCCTTTATCACCGCTCTTATTCAACATCGTACTTGAAGTCCTAGCCAGGGCAATTAGGCTAGACAAAGAAATAAAGGGTACCCAGATTGGCAAGGAGGAAGTAAAGCTATCACTATTTGCAGATGACATGATCGTATACATGGAAAACCCTAAGGAATCCTCCAGAAAACTACTGAAACTAATAGAAGAGTTTGGAAGAGTCTCAGGTTATAAAATAAACATACAAAAATCACTTGGATTCCTCTACATCAACAAAAAGAACACTGAAGGGGAAATAACCAAATCAATACCATTCACAGTAGCCCCCAAGAAGATAAAATCCTCAGGAATAAATCTTACCAAGGATGTAAAAGACCTATACAAAGAAAACTATAAAGCTCTGCTACAAGAAATTCAAAAGGACATATTTAAGTGGAAAAACATACCCTGCTCATGGATAGAAAGACTTAACATAGTAAAAATGTCTATTCTACCAAAAGCCATCTATACATATAACGCACTTCCAATGCAAATACCAATGTCATATTTCAAGGGGATAGAGAAACAAATCACCAACTTCATATGGAAGGGAAAGAACCCCCGGATAAGCAAAGCATTACTGAAAAAGAAGAAGAAAGTGGGAGGCCTCACTCTACCTGATTTCAGAACCTATTATACAGCTACAGTAGCCAAAACAGCCTGGTACTGGTACAACAACAGGCACATAGACCAATGGAACAGAATTGAGAACCCAGATATAAATCCATCCATGTATGAGCTGCTGATATTTGACAAAGGACCAGGGTCAGTCAATTGGGGAAATGATAGTCTTTTTAACAAATGGTGCTGGCATAACTGGATATCCATTTGCAAAAGAATGAAACCGGACCCATACCTCACACCATGCACAAAAACTAACTCCAAGTGGATCAAAGACCTAAACATAAAGACTAAAACGATAAAGATCATGGAAGAAAAAATAGGGACAACCCTAGGAGCCCTAATACAGGGCATAAACAGAATACAAAACATTACCAAAAATGACGAAGAGAAACCAGATAACTGGGAGCTCCTAAAAATCAAACACCTATGCTCATCTAAAGACTTCACCAAAAGAGTAAAAAGACCACCTACAGACTGGGAAAGAATTTTCAGCTATGACATCTCCGACCAGCGCCTGATCTCTAAAATCTACATGATTCTGTCAAAACTCAACCACAAAAAGACAAACAACCCAATCAAGAAGTGGGCAAAGGATATGAACACACATTTCACTAAAGAAGATATTCAGGCAGCCAACAGATACATGAGAAAATGCTCTCGATCATTAGCCATTAGAGAAATGCAAATTAAAACTACGATGAGATTCCATCTCACACCAACTAGACTGGCATTAATCCAAAAAACACAACATAATAAATGTTGGAGAGGCTGCGGAGAGATTGGAACTCTCATACACTGCTGGTGGGATTGTAAAATGGTACAAACACTTTGGAAATCCACTGGCATTATCTTAAACAGTTAGAAATAGAACTACCATACAACCCAGAAATCCCACTCCTCGGAATATACCCTAGAGATACAAGAGCCTTCACACAAACAGATATATGCACACCCATGTTTATTGCAGCTCTGTTTACAATAGCAAAAAGATGGAAGCAACCAAGATGTCCGTCAACGGATGAATGGGTAAATAAATTGTGGTATATTCACACAATGGAATACTACGCATCGATAAAGAACAGTGACGAATCACTGAAACATTTCATAACATGGAGGAACCTGGAAGGCATTATGCTGAGCGAAATTAGTCAGAGGCAAAAGGACAAATATTGTATAAGACCACTATTATAAGATCTTGAGAAATAGTAAAAACTGAGAAGAACACATACTTTTGTGGTTACGAGGGGGGGAGGGAGGGAGGGAGGGAGAGGGTTTTTTATTGATTAATCAGTAGATAAGAACTGCTTTAGGTGAAGGGAAAGACAACACTCAATACATGGAAGGTCAGCTCAATTGGTCTGGACCAAAAGCAAAGAAGTTTCCGGGATATAATGAATGCTTCAAAGGTCAGCGGAGCAAGGGTGGGGGTCTGGGGACCATGGTTTGAGGGGACTTCTAAGTCAATTGGCAAAATAATTCCATTATGAAAACATTCTGCATCCCACTTTGAAATGTGGCGTCTGGGGCCATCTAAGATGCATCAATTGGTCTCGACCCACCTGGAGCAAAGGAAAATGAAGAACACCAAGGTCACACAACAACTAAGAGCCCAAAAGACAGAAAGGGCCACATGAACCAGAGACCTACATCATCCTGAGACCAGAAGAACTAGCTGGTGCCCGGCCACAATCGATGACTGCCCTGACAGGGAGCACAACAGAGAACTCCTGAGGGAACAGGAGATCAGTGGGATGCAGACCCCAAATTCTCATAAAAAGACCATACTTAATGGTCTGACTGAGACTAGAGGAATCCCGGCGGCCATGGTCCCCAGACCTTCTGTTGGCACAGGACAAGAACCATCCCCGAAGACAACTCATCAGACATGAAAGGGACTGGTCAGTGGGTGGGAGAGAGATGCTGATGAAGAGTGAGCTAATCAGGTGGACACTTGAGATTGTGTTGGCATCTCTTGTCTGGAGGGGGGATGGGAGGATAGAGAGAGAGGGAAGACGGCAAAATTGTCACGAAAGGAGAGACTGAAAGGGTTGACTCCATAGGGGAAGAGCAAGTGGAAGTACGGAGTAAGATGTATGTAAACTTATATGTGACAGACTGATTGGATTTGTAAACGTTCACTTGAAGCTTAGTAAAAGTTAATTAAAAAAAAAAAAAAACACATGCATTCTATAACTGAGGGGTCAGGAGATTTTAATGATTTAAATAAATCTGTGTTTAACGCCTGAAAGGTCCATCAGATCAAGGACCTTGTCCTTGTTTATCATTGCAGTCCTAGCACCTAGCACATAAGCAGCCCTTAGTAAATACCTACGTAATAAATAAATGGTTTAAAGTCTTTCTAACATAATTTCTAAAAGTCTAAATATCTGGAAACTTGGCTTAAGAACATGGAGTTGAGACAGCTGACATAACCTTATTGCTAGTAATTTGGCCAAGTTTATGAGGGTAGTTGGGCCAAGAAAAGAGATGGAGAGATTTTGACTAATTTTCCACTGTAACAGTAACATGGGTGTAGAAGATCTACCGGAAGGGAATCTACCAAAGCCTTCCTTATAAATCGCGACTTACTCAGTATCTATTATGAACAGGCGGTATGCTAGATTCTTTACAAACATTCCCATTATCTTCACAGACCCCCTTTTAAAGATGAAGAAACTGAGGTCAGGAAGGATAAACAATTTGCCCAAGTTCACAGAGTCTGGATCTGTTTGCCTAATAACAAAGCTCCTACTCTCATTGCATCAGCCAGTCTCTATTACGGTGTCTTAGTGCTAGAAGGACCGTACTCATCTTTGTAAGCCCAGTAATTTACACAGCACCCAGCACAGAGAGGCAGTGGGTTAGCGCAAGGAATTGAGAAGGTTTCTACAAAATCTGAAATTACTCAGAGATAGCCATTCTCGCAACTACAGGAAGGTCAAACGCAATTTTGCTCCACTCATCTCTTTTAGAATCCAGGGTTTCACCAGAGGAAGAATTCACAGTGCAGGAGGAAAAGAAGGTGCTCACAGGAACTACAAGCAAATACTAAAATAACCCCAGAGGGCACAGTGTGGGATCCTTTGTACCAGAGAAGTAAAATATCTCTGACTTTGCTGAGTATAAACTGACTCCTACACATGTAGAGATGAGCCACGGTATCATTTCAGGGAGGCAGGAAAAAGGCAGCAAGCACTTTGTGGAGCAAATGGAATCCTCTGACCAGGTTCTTCCATCCTTGGGTTCTTGTAGAACCAACCCTGTGCCATAGCAGCATACACCAGTGCCCTGCACTTTTAACAGTAAACAAAACCAAACCCATTGCCATCGAGTCAATTCTGACTCATATTTGACCCTACAGAGCAAAGTAGAACCACCCCATAGGGTTTCCTAGGCTGTAAAACTTTACAAAAGCAGACTGCCACGTCTTTCTCCCACAAAGCTGCTGGTGGGTTTGAACTTCTGACCTTTCAGTTAGCAGCTGAGCGCTTAACCACCGTACCACCAGACCTCTTTCTTTTAACAGTACTAATCTATAAAATGTTTATCTCAAAGTCAAGTATATGGTTTGGCCCCTACATCACACAAAGCCCAAGAAAAAAGGAAAGTATTAGGAAAACACCACTTCCTGCCATTCATGTGGGAGGGCTTCTTTATGGAAGGAGTGGACTGTCCTTATGATGATAAAGAATAACTAACCCCACTGATGTCGAGTTGATTCCAACTCTTAGCAGCCCTACAGGACAGAGTAGAACAGCCTCACAGGGTTTCAAAGGCTGTAATCTTTACAGAAGCAGGCTACCACATCTTTCTCCCAAGGAGCAGCTGGTGAGTTCAAACAACTCACCTTTCGGTTAGCAGTCGAGCGTTTTAACCACTGCACCACCAGGGCTCCTTAAGGAACTTAACTAGTTGATGTTAATAATAATTTGTAACTAACAGATAATACTTCCACAGCAGAAGCTCTTGAGTCAAGGAAAAGCTTTAAAAATATTAACCCTCATTTGTTTTAATCTTATAGAGACCAAATCTGTTCTATTAAGATAGAGAAAAGTAGTCTCTGCTTTGGGCATTGGAACTAAGAGTTTCAACCCGCAGTCTAATGAGCCTAGTCACAGGCGGTCTCTGAAGGTCTCCGAACTCCTGGTAATTATATCCAAAGTTGTGTGAATGTGCTTTTTGTCCCTGGGTTCATAGTGTTCACTAGTTTTTCTAAGAGAATCACTTCTTTAGACAATGTGCATGGTGTGCCATATTATCCCATGATAATTACATAGGAATTAAAAACTGGATTTGTTATTAGCAAGATTGTTTTCTGCATTTTTTAGTTGTGATACCCAAAACGTCATTAAAAAGTCTTGCCAACTGGTTGAGGCTGAAAAACAAAGTGACCTTCTTCTTTCACCTTAATAAAATGCTACAAACACTTGAAAATTTTTAAATATCATTTTCTAAAATGATGGAAACCCTGGTGGTGTAGTGGTTAAGTGCTACGGTTGCTAATCAAAAGGTCGACAGTTTGAATCCACCAGGTGCTCCTTGGAAACTCTATGGGGCAGTTCTATCTGTCCCATAGGGTCACTATGAGTGGGAATCAACTGGATGGCAACGGGTTGGTTTGTTTGTTTTTTCCTAAAGTCATAAAGTGCTCGGAATTAGCATCCTGTCATTACCATAATAAAGATATTGCTGCTTCCCTAATGGGTTTAAAGCCATGTGATCCATAATCCTAATTGCATCTGAAGAGACGCAGTAACTATACTCCCTTCAGTCTTCTCTAACTTCAGTGTTTATTTATAATGTCCTTGGCTATACTATTTCCAAAAATGTCAACAAGTAATACTCATATCCCACAAATAGTGAAATTACCATTTCTCCAATTTCCTTTGTCTTGGGTAAATTAAAGTGAAAAGTAAAAAAATAAAGTTTTTAAAGTCTTACACAAACATGACCTTTCACACAACAACACAGAATACGAACAGATGTATATTAGCATTTTCTTTGGAGCACATGGGTGCTTTAACATCCTGGAAGTTACAGGGTCAAAATTTAAGATCATTTACAACAATTTAGACAAATATACCTATATTGTAAAGGAAAGAAAAGCACTGACAAATCAAGGAATATTAAACACATTGAGAAGTTTGTCTAACTTAACAAAGTGCGTATAGTCTTACCAAGAACATAAAGAATTTTATTGTTAAACTCCCACTTCTCTGAAACGGTGTTTTGACTGATGTAAATATAGGCTTCACTCTTTCACAACTGAAGGCAGCTGCTATTAAGAGTTAAAAAAATAATTATAAGTTGATGTTGCTGTTGTAGTTAAGTGCCATCAGGTTGGTTCTGACTCATAACAACCCTATGTACGATAGAACAAAACACTGCCCAGTCCTGTGCCATCCTCACAGTCATTGCTGTGCTTGAGCCCATCCTTGCAGCCACTGTGTCAATCCATCTCATTGAGGATCTTCCTCTTTTTCACTGACCCTCTACTTTACCAAGCATGACATCCTTCTCCAGGGACCGGTGACTCCTGATATAACATGTCTGAAGTATGTGAGATGAAGTCTAGCCATCCTCGTTTCTAAGGAGCATTCTGGCTATACTTCCAAGACAGATTTCTTTGTTCTTCTGGCAGTCCATGGTATATTCAACCATAATTCAAAGGCATCAATTCTTCTTTGGTCTTCCTTATTCATTGTCCAGCTTTTGCGTGCATATGAGGCGAATGAAAATACCATCGCTCGGGTCAGGCGCACCTTAGTTCTCAAAATGACATATCTCCTTTTTAACATTTTAAAGAGATCTTTTGCAGCAGATTTGCTCAATGCAATATGTCATTTGATGTTTTGACTGCTGCTTCCATGGGCATTGATTGTGGATCCAAGTAAAAAGAAATCCTTGACAACTTCAATCTTTTCTCCTTTTATCATGATGTGGCTTATTGGTCCAGTTGCTTTTTTTTTTTTTATGTTAAGGTATAATCCATACTGAAGGCTGCAGTCTTTGATCTGCTTCAAGTTCTCTTTACTTTCAGCAAGCAAGGCTGTGTCATCTGCATATCGCAGGTTGTTAATGAGTCTTCCTTCAATCCTGATGCTGCATTCTTCTTCATAGAGTCCAGCTTATCTGCTCAGCATAGAGATTGAGTAAGTATGGTGAAAGGATATAATCCTGATGCACACTTTTTCCTGATTTTAAACCATACAGTATCCTCTTGTTCTGTTCAAATGACTGCCTCTTGGTCTAAGTACAGGTTCCTTATGAGCACAATTAAGTGTTCTGGAATTCCCATTCTTCACAATGTTATCCATAATTTGTTATGATCCACATAGTTGCATGCCTTTGCATAGTCAAAAAACAGAGATAAACATCTTTCTGGTATTCTTTGCTTTCATCCAAGATCCATCTGACATCAGCAATGATATTCCTCGTTCCATGTCCTCTTCTGAATCCAGCTTGAATTTCTAGCAGTTCCCTATCAATGTACCGCTGCAACCATAAAAATAACTATAAGGGGTACCATTTATTGGAGATATAGTGAGTGACAGGTACTGTACTATGCATTCTACATGCCTAGGCTTTCTTTCAAGCTGGTTATTAATCCTACTTTTAGATAAGGAAATGGAAGTTCACATGATTTAAGCAACTTCCTAAGGTCATACGGTAAAGACATGGCATGGATTCAAATTCATGCCTCTTTGCACTGTTTCTTCATCTTCACTAATAACCATCTTCTATCATTTTGTTTCTACTGCTCAAGTTTTTATTCTCCTTATTGGGTAATTACATAAATCCATTTAAATTCATTTTTGTGGTGATCTTTGCTCTATAAACAAACAAGAAGCTAAAGAGGTAGCTGGGCTTTGATGGTTACTTGGTTGTTTCAAGTTTATCTACTGAAAATAGTCTTAAGAGGCTAATGTTGACCATTAAAAATCTTACAACCAAGAAGACAAATCACAGACATGGCACAGGATTAACAGAAATTTCCCAAGAAAATGTCCTTTCCCTCTGTTCACTGTAGACAATTGCATGAATTTCTGAGGGCTGCCAAAACAAAATACCACAAGTTGGGTGATTTATAAGAATAAAAATTCACTGTCTCACAGCTCTAGAGGCTTGAAGTCCAAATCAGGGTATCAGAGATGTTGATTCTTTCTGAGGACTCGGGAGGAAACTGTTCTATGCCTCTCACCTACCTTCCAGTACCTCCAGAAGTGCCCTCACTTGCAGCTTCAGGATCACATGGTTCCCTTCCTCTGCTCTCTGCCTCCGTGTATATTTTCCCCTTTTATAAAGCCATCTTGCTTGCTGAAAGCGAAGAAGACTTGAAGCACTTGCTGATGAAGATCAAACACTATGGCCTTCAGTATGGATTACACCTCAACGTAAAGAAAACAAAAATCCTTACAACTGGACCAATAAACAACATCATACTAACTGGAGAAAAGACTGAAGTTGTCAAGGATTTCTTTTTACTTGGATCCACAATCAATGCCCATGGAAGCAGCAGTCAAAACATCAAATGACATATTGCTTCATGCAAATCTGCTGCAAAAGGCCTCTTTAAAGTGTTAAAAAGCAAATATGTCACTTTGAGAACTAAGGTGTGCCTGACCCAAGCCATGGTATTTTCAGTCACCTCATATGCATGCGAAGGCTGGGCAGTGAATAAGGAAGACCAAAGAAGAACTGATGCCTTTGAATTACAGTGCTGAATATACCATGGACTGTCAGAAGAATGAACCAATCTGTCTTAGAAGAAGTACAGCCTGAGTGCTCCTTGGAAGTGAAGATGACAAGGCTTCATCTCAAGTACTTTGAATATATTATCAGGAGGGACCAGTCCCTGGAGAAGGACATCATGCTTGGTAAGAGGAAGGGTCAGTGAAAAAGAGGAAGACACTCTTCTTAAATGCTGGCAAGCAGCCATCTAAGATGCATCAATTGGTCTCAACACACCTGAAACAAAGGAGAATGAAGAACACCAAAGACACAAGGTATGCATGAACCCAGGAGACAGAAAGGGTCACATAAACCAGAAACTACATCAGCCTGAGACAAGAAGAACTAGATGGTGCCTGGCTACAACCGATGACTGCCCTGAAAGGGAACACAACAGAGAACCCCTTAGGGAGCAGGAGGGCAGTGGGATGCAGACCTCGAATTCTCGTAAAAAGACCAGACTTAATGGTCTGACTGAGACTAACTAGACGGAGGTCATGGTCCCCAGGCCTTCTGCTAGCCCAAGACAGGAACCATTCCCAAAGCCAACTCTTCAGACAGGGATTGTACTGGACTATAGTATAGAAAATGATACTGGTGAGGACTGAGCTTCTTAGATCAAGTACACACATGAGACTATGTGGGTAGCTCCTGTCTAGAGGGGAGATGAGAGAGCAGAGGGGATCAGAAACTGGCCAAATGGACACAAAAATAGACGGTGGAGAGGAGTGTGCTCATTAAATGTATATAGCAAGGTGTATATAAATTTTTGTATGAGAGACTGGCTTGATTTGTAAACTTTCACTTAAAGCACAATAAAAATTAAAAAAAAAAAAAAAGAGGAAGACCCTCAATGACATGGATTGACACAGTGGCTGCAACACTGGTCTCAAGCGTAGCAACAATTGTGAAGATGGTACAGGACTGGGCAATTTTTCATTCTGTAGCACACAGGGTCTCTATGAGTCAGAACTGACTCAACAGTACCTAACAACAACAAGGGCACCAGTCATATCAGATCAGAACTCATTCTACTCCAGGGTAGCCTCACATCAACCTGATAACATCTTCAAAGATCCTATTTTCAAACAAGGTCATGTTCACAGGTACAGGTAATTAGGTCTTCGACATATCTTTTTGGGAGATACAATTCAATTCCTAATACCTAGTTAAAAATCCTGACTCCTTATGATACTCTTAGAATTAAAAATTAATTTTTAAAAAGGTTTAATATGTTTCCTTACTGAATGGGTTTCTAATTAAGGTAGAACTTTCATATATCACTTACCCATTAAAGGCAACTACAAACTTAATAAGTAGGTTAAAGTATTTAATTTTAATATTTTCAGTAACATTTTCTTTTTTATAGAAAAAAATCACACACATGCACTGAATAACAAAATTACATAGGAAAAGTCAGTCACCTTCTCACTCTAGAAAACCCCTCTCCACTCCCCCGGAGCAATAATTTAACAGTTACCTATGAACCCTTCCTGAAATGTTCGGTATATATATAACTGTATGTGTGTTGAAATCTTTTTTTTAGTATAAGTATGCTCATGCTATACAGAATTCTGCAACTTCTTTCCAGTTAATTAACAATATATCATGAAGAACTTTCCGTATCAACACAGAAAGAATTATATCATTCTTTTTAATAGTTAAGGAACCCTGGTGGCACAGTGGTTAAGCGCTCCGCTGCTAACCGAAAGGTCATCGGTTCGAACCCAACAGCCACCCCACACGAGAAAGATGTGGCAGTCTGCTTCCATAAAGATTACAGACTTGGAAACTCTGGGGGGCAGTTCTACTCTGTCCTATAGGGTGTTTATGTGTCGGAATCAACTGGATGGCAATGGGTTTTGTTTTTTTAATAGTTGCATAGTATTGCCATATTTAATTTAGGTTGTTGCCAGTCTTTTGCTACTACAAACAATGGTTCAATGAGCATCTATATATACATAAACTGTTACGCATATGTGTGCAAGTATACCCACAGGATGAATTCTAAGACATGAACTGTTGAGTCCATGATTAAAATAACTACTGCCAAACTGTCGTCTAGAAAGGACATACTCTCCATGTGTATAAAAGTACCTGTTTTGCCACTTCCTCACTAACCCTCATCATTATCAAATATTTTAATCTTTCCAATCTGACAAAACCTGGTATACCCCTATTGTTTTAATTTGTTTTTATTACTTTAATAAGGAGAGAAATTGAACATCTTGTTATTTATCAGCCATTTGTATTATTTTCTCTGCAAACTGACTTTTCATGTTATTGGTCCATTTTTTGACTGGGTGTTTAGTCTGTCTAAGTGATTTATAAGAGCTCTTTACAGATTAAGGAAATTCATCCTTTGTCATGTGTGGCTAATATATCCTTATTTTTTAAACAATATGTGAAGGTATATTAAGACCCAAAAGAAAAGGATAATTCATTATTTTTAAAAAATTGAGATAATATATTTATACAATATATTATTCCAATTTGAAAGTTTATAAATAGATTACAATAGGCCATGGGCCTATTATTAGAAATTCTTTATGTATTTATTTATAAAAATTACAAATAGTTGATTTAATGAGACTTCTCAAAATGAAACACGTAAGTCTACAAAGGGTGTTTATCAGCAATACATGAAAATGAGTTAACCAACTTAATAAGCCTATTTGTCTTTCTACAAGTTTATACACCCAAAGTCAAACCGTTACCATTTTCAACTTCTGCTCCCTTATTTGTCATTTAGATATAAATCCATACCACGATGAGAGTAAATGGGCAGGGAGGTGTATCTAAATAAGAAACTCTTCTTTCCACATGACTAAGAACACACTTCACTGCTATGATTTGGTCACTTTAGCAGGCTACAGTCCACTCTAGAGTGCTGAATAAGTAAAATAAACAAATGAGAAAGAAACTATATAGTATGCCAAAAGTTTAGAGCAAAAACAGTTTAAATTATGATGAGTGAAGCAATGCTGGAAATAATGACCGCTTGTGTGGTAACCAACTGACATCAGATAATGCAAAAATAATGTAATACAAGTAGCGGTAGAAAAAAAGAAAGCAAAGCTGTGAGTGGGATGCTGAGTGAAAGATAAGACAAAGCTTGAATACAAATACATAAAACAAAGATCAATAGCCAGAAAAAAAGAACAGAAGAAAATGCAACAAAGCATCAGAAGTGTTAAAGTGCAGTGGTAAGACACAAAACGATCTTTTGTTTTATTTCTTTCCAACAACATCGAAGACCTAGAGTCAACTGATCTAAGGGAAAAGTAGAAGAAAGTTAATTCACCAACAACGAAGTCAACAGAATTAGGGTAAAAACTATTTTTAATATTAGTCAAAAATTAGTCAATTCTGATAACTTACGAACAAAATAATAAAAAAAAAAAAAAAAAACCCTGTTGCCGTCGTGTCAATTCCAACTCATAGCAACCCTATAGGACAGAGCAGAACTGCCCCATACAAACAAAATACCACCAAAAAAACAAACAAGCAAAATAGATGGCACTAAAACAAACTTCGAAACACTAAGCTAAAATGAAACACAGAGCTTGAAGTTCAAACTAAGCCCATTTCTATACCCCCGAACAAAATATAAAAGCACGGTTGTTTTCATTACTGGCGCCAGTAACATCTGAAAGGAAAATCAGACTATGAAAACAGGAAAATGCAATTATTAATTAATTTGCTCTAGTTAACCATTACAAACCAAATCTATCTCTAGCTTGCCCACATTCTCGTTAAAAGGTAGGTCTAGAACTAGAAACCAGAAATCACCCTTTTCATAAACAGTTATTTTACATGTCAGCACTAACAACAAACCACTCAAAGTGTTATCAAAATTTTCAAAAGGAAATCACAGTAATACTGTGAAACATTAGCCTCATGGACTGGCTAGCAGGTATGAAGATCTAGAGTCATCTTTCTGCCTCAAACTTGTTCTTTAAAACTTGGAGGATATAACAATTTACCTCCCTAAGAATAATCAAGTAAAATTCTACTCTTTCAAAATAGTTACTTCTAAAAAAAACAGAAGTGAACATTCTTTAAACATTAAATTATTATAAACAGAGAAAATACTTTAAATGGCTCAATATTTTGTTAATTTGTTCTTAACACTTTTACATTTGAAAGACTTTAATAGTATATTCTGTAACATGTAATAGCAATATGTAATGTAATATGCAATAGTATATTCAGTAATATATAATAGTGATATGTAATGTAATACGTAATAGTATATTTTATAACATGTAGGAAATCCTGGTGGCATAATGGTTAAGCATTTGGCTGCTAACCAAAAGGTTGGCAGTTCAAATCCACCAGACACTCCTTGGAAACCCTACGGGGCAATTCTACTCTGTCCTGTAGGGTTGCTATGAGTCAGAATCGGCTCAATAGCCATGTTTTTTTGTTTTTTTTCTATAATACGTAGCAATACCAATATGTAATATTTATGACAACTTTAAATTATTTTGCAACTACTGGAAATTTTCAGAAAACCACTTAACCTAAATGTTGATGTTTTGAGAGAGACTATTGCAAAAGTGTTCCAAAAAAAGTTCTGCCCCCCAGGAACCACAGCCTCCACTAGCCTGTGACCAGAAGAATTAGATGGTGCGTGGCTACCACTACCAACTTCTCTGGTCAGGATCACAATAGAAACTCCTGGTTAGAGTGGAGAAAAAAATGTAGAACAAAATTCAAATTCATAAAAAAAAAAGACCAGATTTACTGGTTTGAGAAAGACTGGAGGAACCCCCGAGGCTATGGCCCTTAGACACCCTTCTAACTTGGAAATGAAGCCATTTCCGGAGATCATCTTTCAGCCAAATAACAGGCCTATAAAATAAATAACACCCATGAGGAATGTGCTCCTTAGAACAATCATCTACATGAGACCAAAACAGCAACATCTGCCCAATAGCAAAGATAAGAAGGCAAGAAGGGGTAGGAAAACCAGATGAATGACAATGGGGAACTCAGGGTAGTGTGCTGACACATCACAGGGATTGTAACCAATGTCACAGAGCAATCTGTGTATAAACTATTGAGTGGGAAACTAATTTGCTCTGTAAACCTTCACCTAAAGCCCAAAGAAGCAAAAAAGAATGCCACAGTCACCAAAGAAATATGAGCAATTTAATGCAGCTACTAAAAATTCATAACCTATGTTTTTTAATTAAATACTATTCAAAAGCAAAAAAAAAAAAAAAGTATTTTCCAAATAATATGATTAAACTATTGAATGGTAATTGGTTAAATGTCCAATAATTTCAGTATGAGAGAAAGAGCACTTACCTGAGAATCTGGTCATGCTAACACCGACTCTCTAACAACTCTCTAAAGATGTTTGCTTCATCAAGTAAGATTGTGACTAGATCACTTCTGAGACCCCTTTCAACTTTTAAGCTATCATTTTATAAGTGTGTAAAAATTTGTTTCAATAAACCCTAATAAAAAAAATTAAATCTAAATTATGCCCCAACTAAGTAGGCATAATTATATTCTTTATCTTATGACTCATTCCCCTACTCACAGCTGATGGGATTAAGGATGATCTAGAATAATGACCAGTGGCTAAGACCCTGCTGGAAAAGATGAGCTGAGCCAATCAAACTTCAATCTGGTGAAATTAAACCAAAAGACCCAGAGTTAGCTGGAAGATTTTAACTGAAAGTCATACACATGCAGGGCTGAGGCGGCCATTATAAATCATGTGCAATGTGAAGCTCAAGCCACCAGTTTGAGAAACAAATGGACCAGGTTATGCATTTTTGGCAGGAACATCGCAATAACACCATGCTCTTCTCATTGCATTCTATCAAGGAACACATTTGTCAGTTTGTCCTGTCTCTGGTGATGCCCATGTTTATCAGTTGGTGAAGATGGTATCTGCCAGGTTTCTCCTCTATAAAATTACTGTTTTTCCTTTGTAATTATTAACTATCTTATAGAAAGATATTTAAGACACTGTAAACATCCTGTTACTTATCAAACTTTCCCCCACTAATTTTTAGTAACCATTGGTGATTTTTGCCTACATCAATTATTACAATGATGGTTGCCAAATGATCTTTCTAATTCTATCATTTTGTCATTTATTATTTGGCTTCCCTCTGTAAAGAAAAGCTTTCCTTATCTGTTTATTTATATCAGTAAAGACTTAGGAATTCTTATCTTATTCAAATTACTGTCATTTGCTGTGATACTCAAATTGTCCCAAAACTGGCCAGCTGGCAACCCTTCAAGTTAGAACCTGTGTCCTTTTGATCCACAGCCATTGTTCTTTGAGCACTTCCTTACTTTCTGGCACAATTAGATATTTCAGGTCCATCTTGTATTGTCCCCACCCCAGCCTAGAATCTGCTATTTCTCCAAGGTATTTAGAAACCAAGAGCGAAATGCCATTTGTGCTCATTGCAACTAGGGTACAAGCCTCGAGTTGCAATAGTGAAGGATTCTATGGGGAAAATATTAAACAACACAGGAAGCATCAAAAGAAGATGGAAGGAATACGCAGTGTCACTATACCAAAAAGAATTAGCCAATGTTCAACCATTTCAAGAGGTAGCATATGATCAGGAACCGATGGTACTGAAGGAAGAAGTCCAAGCTGCTCTGGAGGCACTGACGAAAAACAAGGCTCCAGGAATTGATGGAATATCAATTGAGATGTTTCAACAAACAGATATAGTGCTGGAGGTGCTCACTCATCTATGCCAAGAAATATGGAAGACAGCTTCCTGGCCAACTGACTGGAAGAGATCCATATTTATGCCTATTTCCAAGAAAGGTGATCGAACCAAATGTGGAAATTATAGAACAATATCATTAATATCACATGCAAGCAAAATTTTGCTGAAGATCATTCAAAAACGGCTGCAGCAGTGTATCGACAGGGAACTGCCAGAAATTCAGGCTGGTTTCAAAAGAGGACATGGAACCAGGGATATCACTGCTGATGTCAGATGGATCCTGCCTGAAAGCAGAGAATACCAGAAGGATGTTTACCTGTGTTTTATTCGACTGTGTGGATTATAACAAATTATGGATAACATTGGGAAGAATGGGAATTCCAGAACACTTCGTTGTGCTCATGAGGAACCTTTACATAGGTCAAGAGGCAGTTGTTCGGACAGAACAAGGGGATACTGATTGGTTTAAAGTCAGGAAAGGTGTGCATCAGGGTTGTATTCTTTCACCATACCTCTCCAATCTGTATGCTGGGCAAATAATCCAAGAAAGATGGGGCATCAAGATTGGAGGAAGGCTCATTAACAACCTGCATTACGCAGATGACGCAACCTTTCTTGCTGAAAGTGAAGAGGACTTGAAGCACTTACTAATGAAGATCAAAGACCACAGCCTTCAGTATGGATTGCACCTCAACATAAACAAAACAAAAATCCTCACAACTGGACCAATGAGCAACATCATGATAAACAGAGAAAAGGCTGACGTTGTCAAGGATTTCATTTTACTTGGATCCACAATCAATAGCCATGGAAGCAGCAGTCAAGAAATCAAAAGACGCATTGCATGGGGTAAAACTGCTGCAAAGGACCTCTTCAAATTGTTGAAGAGCAAAGATGTCTTCTTGAAGACTAAGGTACCCCTGACCCAAGCCATGGTATTTTCAATCGCATCATATGCATGTGAAAGCTGGACAATGAATAAGGAAGACTGAAGAAGAATTGATGCCTTTGAATTGTGGTGTTGGTGGAGAATATTGAATATACCACAGACTGCCAAAAGAGCAAACAAATCTGTCTTAGAAGTACAACCAGAATGCTCCTCAGAGGCAAGGATGGCGAGACTGCGTCTTACATACTTTGGACATGTTGTCAGGAGGAATCAGTCCCTGGAGTAGGACATCATGCTTGGCAGAGTACAGGGTCAGCGGAAAAGAGGAAGACCCTCAGTGAGATGGATTGACACAGTGGCTGCAACGACGAACTCAAGCATAACAACGATTGTAAGGATGGCTCAGGACTGGGCAGTGTTTCGTTCTGTTGTGCATACAGTCGCTATGAGTCGGAACCAACTCAATGGCACGTAACAACAACAGCACATACATACCTGCCCACCATATCTATATCTATACATCACTACTCCTATACACCATTTCTCTCTCTCTAAATATAACACACACACACACATACACACACCCTTAAGTTCATACTGATGCCTTGAATACAATTACATGTACCACAGGCTTCATTCTAGCCTTCCCACTTTCTATATTTGTAACTCCCTTCTTCAACCGTGAGAATGTGGCTCTCATCCAAAATATATTTATCTGAAATTGTGGTCTATTTAGTGCTTTAAGAAATATTTTGTAACCTCGAGGTCAAGAATAAATTTTCCTATATTGCCTTTTAAAGTCTTTACTCTTTTGTCTTTCACATCTAGATCTATAACCTACCTGGAGTTAATTTTTGTATATAGGGTAAGATAGAACATGACTGATTAAAAAGACCAACCATTCTGCACTACTCTACCATGTCACCTTTTATATAAATCAAGCTTTAAAATATGTGTTGGTCTGTTTCTGGTGCTCTATTCTGTTACTTTTGTCTGTGTGTCCTTAGACCAACACCACATTATTTTAATAAACCAAAACCAAACCCAGTGCTGTCGAGTCAATTCCGACCATAGCGACCCTATAGGACAGAGTAGAACTGCCCCATAGAATTTCCAAGGAGCGCCTGGCGGATGTGAACTGCTGACCTTTTGGTTAGCAGCTGTGGCACTTAACCACTACGCCACCAGGGTTTCCCATTATCTTAATAATAGGGTGTAATTCCTGATCTTGTAGAATAAGCCCTCTCACTTTATTCTTCTTCAAGATTGCCTTAACTATTCTTGACCCTATTTCCATACAAATTTTAACATCATTTTATCAAATTCTACAAAATCTTCTTAAAATTTTTATTGGGAATGATCAAATATATAAATCAGCTTGGGGAGAATTGATATTTTATAGTAATGAATCTTCCAAACCATGAACACAGTATTTATTTCACTTTAGTTAGGTCTCTCAATAAAGTTTTCTTAATTTTGCCCATACAAGAATTGTATATGCACCATTAGGTTTATTTCTAGGTCCTTGATATTTTTTGATAGTTTGAAAAATGGTATCATGATAATATGAGAAAAGGTTTCATTTCCACGTAAGACAGAGTGAGCACAATCAACGATATCTCTCTCACTGAATGCAGCCATAAAACTTGGGCAGAAATGCTACTCCTAGGAATAGATCCTACAGAAATAAGAACTGCACACTCATGTTCACTGCAGCATTATTTACAACAGCAAAAAGATGGACACAACCTAAGTGCCCATCAATAGATGAATGGATAAAAAAACTATGCTACATACACACAATGAAATACAACACAACAATAAAGAACAATGATGAATCTGTGAAACATGTCACAACATGGATGATCTGGGGGCATTATGCTGAATAAAATAAGTCAATCACAAAAGGACAAATATTGTATGAGACCACTATTATAAAAACTCAAGGAAAGATTTACACAGAGAAAAAAAACAATCCTGGATGGTTACAACGAAGGGGAAGGATGAAGAAGGGAAATCACTAACTAGATAGTAGACAAATGTCAACTTTGGTGAAGGGAAAGACAACACACAATATAGGAGAAGTCAGTACAATTTGACCAAGATGAAGTCATAGAAGCTTCCCAGACACATTCAAACACCTTGAGGGACCAAGATGTTAAAGCTGAGCACTTGGGTCCATTGTCCTGAAGACATCTAGGTCAACTGGCATAACATAGTTCATAAAGAAAATGTTCTACATCTTACTTTGGTGAGCAGCACCTGGGGTCTTAAAAGCTTGTGAAAGGCCATATGAGATACACCTACTGGTCCCATCCTATTGGCAGCAATGGAGAATGAAGAAAACCAAAGACACAAGGAAAATAATTAGCCCAAAGGACTGAAGGACCACATGAACCACTGCTTCTACCAGCCTGAAACCACGAAAACTAGATGGTGCCTGGCTACCGTTACCAACTGCTCTGACAGGGATCACAATAGAGAGTCCCAAACAGAGCTGAAGAAAAACTTAGAACAAAATTCTAACTCACAAAAAAAGACCAGACTTACTGGCCTGACAGAGACTGGAGAAACTCCAAGGGTATGGCCACCAGACACCCTTTTAGCTCAGTAATGAAGTCACTCCTGAGGTTCCACCCTTCACTCAAAGATTAGACAGGTCCATAAAACAAAATGAGACTAAAGGGGCATGAAATGGGCAGCCTCCAGATGGCAGCCAAGCGGCCATTTTCCCTCTGTCACGGCCCCAGTGCAACTATGCCAAGCCAATGATGTCAGCATCATCACAGGAGCTGTCCACCAATCCTGATAGACCAAGCTCCTGAACACACCCTGCAGAAGAGCCCACCCCTACTCTGTTTCGTCCCCATATATAAGCCCCTGTGCCTACCGATAGAGAAGCCATCTTGGCGATGCAGGTCCCGGTGTGCTCCTTTGTTTGGCCAACCAAATAAAGTTTTCTTCTTTCGCTTTTACCTGACTTGTGCCTCACAGTGTCGCACGAAGTGAGAGCTGGAGCACCGGTTACATGCACACCAGCCCAGGGGCAAAGACTAGAAGGCAGGAGGGGACAGGAAAGCTGGTAACAGGGAACCCAAGGTCAAGAAGGGAGAGTGTTGACATATCACGGCATTGGTAAACAACGTTACAGAACAACACCTGTACTAATTATTTAATGAGAAACTAGGCACTGGGTTTTTTTTTAGTTTGTTCTCTAAGCCTTCATCTAAAGTACCATAATAAAAAAGACAGTGAGGTGAACCTCCGATGCTTTCTTCCTCTCTCTGCCCTCCAGCCACTTGGCAGTGAACACAGGTACAGTTACAGAAGTGTAAAGCAGAGGGGCAACTAAAGTCTCAGCTTTCTGGACAGAGAACCAAAAAGGTGAGCTCCAGGAAACCAGAAAGTGCCAGTGAGATCATAGAAAGAGAAGAGCTCCAAAAAGTAACCCAATAAACTTGTTTATAAGCTCCTGGACTCATCCCAGGCTGTGCCGATCACAACCTAAACTGCACAGCAAAGACCCTGAACACTGAATTTCAGAACCAAACACTGCCAGGTTCCACAGTGACCACTAGGTGGCATACACACAAAAACCAAAACCAAGCCCATTGCCATGAGTCAATCCGAACTCATGGTGGCCCTATGTGTTACAAAGTAGAATTGCTCCATAGGGTGTTTATGGCTGTCATCTTTATGGAAGCAGATCACCAGGCCTTTCTTCCACAGCATCACCGGGTGGGTTCAAACTGCTTTTAGGTTAGTAGTCAAACGCAAATCATTCGCGCTACTCAGGGACCTACACACACGTAGGATATATCCATATAGCACTGCAAAGGCTTTGAAAACTATAACCCATAGAAGCCTAGTCAGAAATTGCAGCCTGAGCCCAAACAAGTCAACTGCTTGCTAAAACAAAAATATCAACGTTCTCCACAATATTTATACAAGACCCAGAGGCTCATGACATAAAAAATATCTAGGATATCATCCAAAATTACTCAACATACAAAGAACTCAGAAAGCATCAACCCACATGGAAAAAGACAATCAACAAAGATGTTGAAAGTATCAGGCTAACAGATTCAAGTGCCTCGTAGAAAAATGCTCAAAGAATAGGTAAATACTCTCAAATCAATAATCTAAGTTCCATCTTAACCAATTGGAAAAGAAAGAGCAAAATAAACCCAAAGCAAGCAAAAGGCAGGAAATAATAAAGAGCATAAATCAATAAAACTACAAACAGAAAAACAATAGAGAAAAATCAATGGAATCAAAATCTGTTTCTTCAAAAAGATCAATAAAACATATAAACCTCAAGCAACACAGACAAAGAAAACTCGAGAAGACACAAATTATCAATATCAAGAATAAAAAAGGGAATATCACTACTGACCCTGCAAACATTAAAAGGATAATAATGAAATACTCCAAACAGCTCTACACATGTAAATTTGACAATGAGATTGATGAAACAAACCAATACCTCTAAAATCAGAAACTATAAGAATATACCTGTCATGGATTGATTTGTGGCCCAAATTTGAATTGAATTGTGACACAAAAATATGTGTCAACTTGGCTAGTACATGATTCTCAGTGTTGTGTGGTTGTCCTCCATTTTGTGACCTGACCTAATTATCCTATGTGTTATAAATCCTAACCTCTATGATATTAATGAGGCAGGACACAATCTACAAGATTAGGTTGTATCCTGAGTCACTTTCTTCTGATACATAAAAGAGAGAAGCAAGCAGAGAAGAGAGGGCCATCATTACCACTAAGCAAGAAGAACCAGAAGTGGAACACATCCATTGGACCCAGGGTCCCTGTGCTGAGAAGCTCCTAGACTAGGGGAAGATTGATGACAAGGACCTTCGCCCAGAGCCAACAGAGTGAGAAAGCCTTCACCTGGAATTGGTGCCCTGAATTTGAACTTCTAGCCTCCTAAACTATGAGACAATAAGTTTCTGTTTGCTAAAACCATCCACTTGTGTTATTTCTGTTATAGCAGCAATAGATAACTAAAACAACAGCCAAGATGAAATACATAACCTGAATAGTCCTATAAATATTAAAGAAATCAAATTTGTAGTTTAAAACCTTCTAAAAAAGAAAACCCCACGCCCAGATTTTTTCACTGGCAAATTCTACCAACATGTAAAGAAGAAATAATGCCAATTTGACATGATCCTGACATAATATAGAAAAAGAAGGAATACTTCCCAGCTCATTTTCTCAAACCAGCATTATAATAAGACCAAAACCAGACAAAAATAGTGTAAGTGCAGGAAAACTACAGACCAATATCCCTAACGAACACAGATACAAAAACACTCAGTAAAATGCTAGCAAATCAAATCCAGTAATATATAAATAAAAAGAGTAATAAACCACAGCTAATTGAAGTTTGGAAACCCTGGTGTCGTACTGGTTCAGTGTTACGGCTGCGAACCAAAGGGTCGGCAGTTCAAATCCACCAGGTGCTCCTTGGAAACTCTATGGGGCAGTTCTACTCTGTCCTATAGGGTCACTATGAGTAGGAATTGGCTCGATGGCACTGGGTTTGGTTTTGAGTTTTTAATTGAAGTTTATATTGGTAATACAAAAGTTGGTTCCATACTCAAAAATCAGTCAATATAATCTACCAAATTATAGTCTAAAGAAGAAAAACCAGATGACCATATCAATTGATGCAGAAAAAAGCATCTGACAACATTCAAAATCCTTTCATGATAAAAAAATTTCCACAAACTAGGAATACAAGGGAATAGTCTCAACCTTATAAAGAGCACCTATCAAAAAATAAACAAACACTAGAACTGGAAGTACTAGCCAATGTAACTAGGCAAGAAAAATAGAATGCATACAGATTAAAAAGGGAAAAATAAAATTGTCTACTCACAGATGACATGATTGTCTACACAGAAAATCCCCAGCAATCTACAAAAACAAAAAAATATTTTTTTTTCCAAACTAACGGGGTTACTGGATGCAAAATCGACACACAAAAACCAATGGCATTTCAATATAGTAATCATAAACAAGCAGAAACTGATTTTTTTAAATACACCATTTACCACAGCTCTAAAAATTTAAATACTCAGGTATAAACTTAACAAAGCATGTACAGGATCTATATGAACAAAATGTTGATGGAAGACTTTATTTGACTTTACATCATCTGGATAGTTCAAAAAAACCCAAGTCTTCAGCTTCAATTAATGTCATCCCAAACTAGTACAGTCCCCAAGGCATGAGACTGAAGTAAATAAAAAACCCCTTTCAAGGAAAATACCATTATCCTATCCTGGGCCTTAAATTATTACTAAAAGTCATTTCCAAATATACATAGTCAACAATACCTAGTCACACAAGGAAATAAGATCATATGAGAGAAACAGCATAATAACCAAAGCTAAGAATTTAATGAATGGGATTAACAGCAAATTACACATGGTTGAAGAAAAAATTGGGGACTTGTGCTGTGATGCTGAAAGTGATGCCACCAGTATTCAAATACCGACAGGTTGATCCATGGTGCACGGGTTTCAGCTGAGCTTCCAGACTACAACAGACCGGGAAGAAGGATCTGGTAGTCTACTTCTGAAAAGAATTAGCCACTGAAAACCTTATGAATAGCAGTGGAACACTGCCTGATACAGTGCCGGAAGATGAGCCCCTTAGGTTGGATGGCATTGAAAAGACAACTGGGAAACAGCAGCATCCTCAAGGTAGAGTCAACCTTATTGATGCAGATGAAGTCAAGCTTTTAGAACCTTCATTTGCTGATGTGATATGACTCAAAATGAGAAGAAACAGCTGCAAACATCCATTAATAACAGGAAAGTGAAAGCATGAAGAATGAATCTAGAAAAACTGGAAATTGTCAAAAATGAAATGAAACACATAAACATTGATATCCTGGGCATTAGCGAGCTAAAATGGACTGGTACTGGCCATTTTGAATCAGACAATCACATAGTCTACTATGCTGGAAATGACAAATTGCATTGCATTCATCATCTGAAGTACAACGCTGTCAGTGATAGAATAATATCCATACGCCTACAAGGAAGACCAGTTAGTATGACTATTACTCAAATTTATGCACCAACCCCTGAGGCCATAATCAAGAAACTGAAGATTTTTACCAACTTCTGCAGTCTGAAATTGATCAAACATGCAATCAAGATGCGCTGATAATTACTGGTGATCAGAAAGCGGAAGTTAGAAACAAAGAAGGATTGGCAGTTGGAAAATATGGCCTCAGTGATAGAAACGATGCTGGAGATCCCATGACAGAATTTTGCAACACCAACAACACCTTCATTGTAAATACCTTTTTTAACAATATAAACGGCAACTATACATGTTGACCTCACCGGATGGAATACACAGGAATCAAATCGGCTATATCTGTGGAAAGAGACAATGGAAATGGTCAATATCATCAGTGAGAACAAGGCCGGGGCTGACTGCAGAAGAGAATATTAATTGTTCATCTGCAAGTTCAAGTGGAAACTGAAGAAAATTAGAACAAGTCCATGAGCACCAAAGTACAACCTTGAGTATATCCCACCTGAATTTAGAGACCACTTCGAGAACAGATTTGACTCATTGCACACTAAAGACCAAAGACGAGGTGAATTGTGGGATGACATCAAGGACATCACATATGAAGAAAGCAGGTCATTAAAAAGTCAGGAAAGAAAGAAATACCAAAATGGGTGTCAGAGCAGACTCTGAAAATTGCTCTTGAACATGGAGTAGCTAAAGTGAAAGAAAAAAATGATGACGTAAAAGAGCTGAATAGAAGATTTCAAAGGGTGGATAGAGAAGACAAAGTAAAGTATTAATGACATGTGCAAAGACCTGGAGTTAGAAAAGCAAAAAGAAAAAAAATAGCTTGGCATTTCTCAAGCTGAAAGAATTGAAGAAAAAATTCAAGCCACAAGTTACAATAGTGAATGATTCTATGGGCAAAACATTGAATGATGAAGGAAGCACCAAAAGAAGATGGAAGGAATACACTGAGTCACTGTACCAAAAAGAATTGGTCAACATTCAATCATTTCAGGAGATAGTATATGATCAAGAATCCATGCTATGAAGGAAGAAGTCCAAGCTACACTGAAGACAATGGTGAAAAACAAGAATCCAGAAATTGACAGAATACCAATTGAGATATTTCAACAAAAGGATGCAGCACTGGAAGTGTTCATTCATCTGTGACAAGAAATTTGGAAGACAGCTACCTGGCCAACTGACTGGAAGAGATCCATATTTATGCCTATTCCCAAGAAAGGTGATCCAACAGAATATGGAAATTATCAAAAAGTATCATTATCACACACAAGTAAAATTTTGCTAAAGATCATTCAAAGGTGGTTCCAGCAGTACATAAAAGGGAACTGCCAGAAATCCAAGCCAGATTCAGAAGAGGACATGGAATGAGGGACATCACTGCTGATGTCAGATGGATCCTAGCTGAAAGCAGAGAATATCAAAAGGACGTTCACCACTGTTTTATTGACAACAAAAACGCATCCAACTGTGTGGTTCATAACAAATTACTGCTAGCATTGCGAAGAATGGGAAGTCCAGAACACTTAATTTTGCTCATGCAGAACCTGTACATAGACAAAGAGGCAGTCATTCGAACAGAATGAGGGGATACGGCATGGTTTAAAATCAGGAAAGGTGTGTGTCAGGGTTGTATCCTTTCACCATGCTTATTTTATCTGTATGATGACCAAATAATCTGAGAAGCTAGTCTATATGAAGAAGAACAAAGCATCAGGATTGGAGAAAGGCTCATTAACAATCTGCCATATGCAGATGGCATGACCTTGCTTACTGAAAGTGAAGAGGACATGAAGCACTTACTGATGAAGATCAAAGACTACAGCCTTCAATATAGATTATACCTCAACAGAAAACAAAAATCCTCACAACTGGACGAATAAGCAACATAATGATAAATAGAGAAAAGATTGAAGTTGTCAAGGATTTCATTTTACTTGGATCCACAATCCACATGAAAGCAGCAGTCAAGTCAAACAAGACCCAACATCATTCTTAAGAGAGAGAGGCTGAAAACATTTTCCCTTAGAATAGGAACAGGACAAGGATACCCTTTATCACCACTCCTATTTAATATTGTGCTGGAAGTCCTAGCTACAGCAATAACGCAAGAAAAAGAAAAGGCTGAACTGGTAAGGAAGAAGTAAAACTATCCTACTCGTGGATGATATGATACTGTACATAGAGAACCCAAAGGACTCCACAAGAAAACTAATGGAACTAATAGATTCAGCAGAGTAGAAGTATACAAAAATTAGTTGGATTCCTTCCTACACAGCAATAAAGAGAACTACGAAAAGGAAATCAGGAAAACAATATCACTTATAATAACACCCCCAAAAATAAAATGCTTATGAATACATCTAACCAGGGACATAAAAGGGCTATCCAAAGAAAACTACAAAAAAAATTACTGCAAGAAACCAAATGAGACCTACATAAATGGAAAAACATAGCATGCTCATGGACAGGTAGATTCAACATAGTGAAAACATCAGTTCTACCCAAAGTAATCCACAAATACAATCCTGAGCCAAAATCCCAACAGCATTCTTTAACAAGATGGAAAAACTAATCATTAATTTTATATGGAAAGAGGACAGGATAAGTACAGCATTACTGAAGAAAAATAATAAAGTAGGAGGACTCGCACTACCTGACCTCAGAACCTACTATTCAGCTATGGTAGTCAAAACAGCCTGCTACTGGTACAACAGACACATGGAACAGACTCAAGAACCCAGATGGAAATCCATCCACCTACAGCCACCTGATCTTCGACAAAGACCCTAAGTCCATTAAATGAGGAAAAGGCAGTCTTTTCAACAAATGGTGCTGGGAAAACTGGATGTCCACCTGTAAAAAAAAAAAAAGAAACAGGACCCATACCTCACACCATACACAAAAACTAAGTCAACATGGACCAAAGACCTAAATATAAAACCAAAAACTATAAAGATCATAGAAGAAAATATAACAGAGTCAACACTAAAGGCCCCAATACATGGCATAAATATGATACAAACCATAACTAACAATACACAAACACCAGAAGATAAGCTAGATAACTGGGATCTTCTAAAAATTAAACACTTATGCTCATCAAAGGACTTCACCAAAGGAGTAAAAAGAGAACCTACAGACTGGGAAAATTTTTTTGGCTATAACATATCAGAAAAAGATCTAATCTCTAAAATCTATAGGAAAATCCAACACCTCTACAACAAAATACAAATAATCCAGTTAAAAAATGGGAAAAAGGGTATGAACAAACACTTCACCAAAGAGGACATTCAGGAAGCTAACACTTGAGGAAATGCTCACGAACACGAGCCATTAGAGAAACGCAAGTCAAAACTACAATGAGATACCACCTCACCCCAACATTACTGGCTCAAATCAAAAAAACAGAAAATAACAAATGACAGAAAGGCTGCAGGGAGCTTAGAACTCTTATGAACTGTTGGTGGCAATGTAAAATAGTACAACCATTCTGAAAAACAATATGGTGCTTCCTCAAAAAGTTAGAAATAAAAATACCATATGATCCAGCAATCCCACTCCTAGGAATATATCCCAGAGAAATAAAGGTTGTCAAACAAATAGACATATGCACACCCATGTTGAATGCGGCATTATTCACAATAGCAAAAAGACGGAAACAACCTAAGTGCTCATCAACAGATGAATGTATAAACAAACTATGGTAAAAAACATATAATGGAATACTTCGCAACAATACAGAACAATGATGAATCTGCAAAACATCTAACAACATGGATGAATCTGGAGGGCATTATGCTGAGTGAAACAAGTTAATCAAAAAAGGGCAAATACTGTATGAGATCACTATTATAAAAACTCATGAAAAGGTACAGGAAGAAACAATCTATGATGGTTACTAGAGAGGGGAGGGGTAAGATGGAAAAACACTAACTAGATAATAGATAAGTAGTAGCTTTGGTGAAGGGTAAGACAGTACACAATACTGGGAAAGTCAGCAAAACTTGACCCAGGCAAGATCATGGAAGCTTCATAGACACATCCAAACTCCCTGAAGGACTGAATTACTGGGCAAGGGCTGGGGGCCATGACCTCAGGGGACATCCACCTTAACTGGCAAAACATAGTTTATAAAGAAAATGTTCTCCATTCTACTTTGGTAAGTAGCATCTAGGGTCTTAAAAGATTGTGAGCAGTCATCTGAGATAGTCCACTGGTCTCACCCTGTCAGGAGCAAGGGGGAATGAAGAAAACCAAAGACACAAGGGAAAGGATAGTCTAAAGGACTAATGGGCCACAACTACCACAGCTTCCATCAGACTGAGTCCAGCACAACTAGATGCTGCCCAGCTACCCCCATCGACTACTCAGACAGGGGTCACAAAAGAGGGTCCTGGACACAGCTGGAGAAAAACGTAGAACAGAATTCTAACTCGCACACACACACACAAAAAAAACACCAGACTTACCGGTCTGACAGAGACTGAAGAAACCCCAAGAATATGGTCCCTGGGCACCCTTATAGCTCAGTAATAAAGTCATTCCTGAGGTTCACCCTTCAGCCAAAGATCAGATAGGCCCATAAAACAAAACAAGATTAAATGGGCACACCAGCCCAGGGGCACGGTTGAGAAGGCAGGGGGTCAGCATGGTGACATGTCGTGGGCTGGCAACCAATGTCATAAAAACATTCTGTGTATTAATTGATTAATGACAAACTAGTTTGCTCTATAAACCTTCATCTAAAGTACAAAAAAAGAAAAAAAAAAAGACCAGACTCACTGGTCTCACAGAGACTAGAGAAACCCTGAAAGCATGGCCACTGGACACCTTTTTAACTCAGTACTGAAGACACTCCTTACATCCACCCTTCGGCCAAAGATTAGGCAGCCCCATAAAACAAAACAAGACTACATGGACACACCAGTCCAGAAAAAAGGACGAGAAGGCAGAAGAGGACAGGAAAGCTGCTAATGGGGAACCTAAGGTCTTGAAGTGCAGAGTGTGGACATGTTTTGGGGTTGCAATCAATTTCACAAAACAGTACGTAGATTAATTCTTCAATGAGAAACTAATTTTCTCTGTACACCTTCATCTAAAATACAATTTTTTTTTAAATCCTAAATAAGGAGGCAGAGCCAAAATGGCGGAATAGATGCTTCCAGCGAGCCCTCTTTACAACAAAGACCCGAAAAAACAAGTGAAACGAGTATATCTGTGACAAGATGGGAGCCCAGAGCATGAAGGGCAAGCATAGACAACAAACTTAGGGGCGGGGGAGGAAGAGACCGTTCAGAACTGGAGAGGAGTTACTGGACCTGACTCACGGGGCGCCCTCAGGCAACATTCCCGGAGCAGCGGCGGCAGCAGCAGCAGTCTGGTACTCGCATTTGACCGCAGTTTCCTCAGGGAGAAGCAGACAGCCACACAGCCCACTCACACCTCTGGAACCTGAGGAGAATGGCACTCTCGGCAAAAGCTAACTACTCGCGTGTATTTTACTGCGCCCTCCCACCCCCAAACCGGCTTATGCAGCTGAATCCCTAGGCCTGAGATAAACCCCAATGAGCACGTAGGGCCATTCTCCCAGCCTTGGGGAAGGAAAAAATTTGGAATTGGGGGGAAAAGATAATTTGCTAGCTCCATTAAACGGGGGAGCTCATGACAAAAGTGGTTCCTGTCCAGGAATAAGGCGTCCGTGGACCTTGAGCACCTTTCCCTTCTACATGGACCTGTGTACGCCTATATCGGGAGAATAGGCCCTTGTTGGCAAACTCCAACGATTTCAGCTGTGCAGTGGAGAGGTGGGCGTTTGACGTTTAACATTGCTTGCCTATTAAACAAGCTCCACACCTACCCACATCAGGGACCTAAGGACTGGTAGCTCCACTCAAGTCACCCAGCCACCCGCGACAGGGGTCCAAAGATAACTGATACCTCCCAGTCCTTACAAAAAAAAACGTTGGGTGCACATGGTACCTCTGCAGAACCCACCCACCAGCACACTCTAGGGAACAGAGACACGTTTTCCTCAGAGACACGTGGGGGTTGGTTCTCAGCCCCCTGCCTTGTTCAGAGCGTGACCCCTGATGCAATCAGATACTGGTATATACGCTAATCACCCCTGCCCCTCTAAGACTGTAGGACAGAGCCTGTACCACACACTTGATGATTAGCTCCCTGGAAACCTGAGCTGAATTCATACAAGAAAACTGAATGGACTCCTAGACTGATACACCTGATAACAGCTCTAGCCAGCTGGGGACAGGACACCAGAGCTCCAAAGGAGAAAATAATCAAGCTAGCTCACTCAAACAACCCATGGAGTATACCAAAACAAGCAGCTATGACACAGTAAGCAAGCATAAACTAATACAATAACTTATAGATGGCTCAGAAACAACAGTCAGTATCAAGTCACATAAAGAAACAGGCCGTGATCACCTCAACAGGATCTCAAAACAAAGAATCTAGGGATCTTCTAGATGAAAGTGCATTCCTGGAATTACCAGATGCAAAATACAAAAGTTTAATGTACAGAACCCTTCAAGACATCAGGAAGGAAATGAGGCAATATGCAGAACAAGCCAAGGGACACACAGATAAAGCAACTGAAGAAATCAGAAAGATTATTCAGGAACATAATGAAAAGTTTAATAAGCAGGAAAAATCCATAGATAGACAGCAATCAGAAATTCAGAAGATTAACAATAAAATTACAGAAGTAGACAACTCAATGGAAAGTCAGAGGAGCAGAATGGAGCAAGAAGCAGCTAGAATTTCTGAACTTGAAGACAAATCACTTTGCAGTAAAATATTGGAAAAAATGAGATTAAAAAATTTTAAGAAATGAAGAAACCTTAAGAATCATGTGGGACTTCTATCAAGAGAAATAACCTATGAGTGACTGGAGTACCAGAACAAGGAGGGATAACAGAAAATACAGAGAAAATTGTTGAAGATTTGTTGGCAGAAAACTTCCCTGATACTGTGAAAGATGAGAAGATATCTATCCAAGATCCTCACTGAACTCCACATAAGGTAGATCATAAGAGAAAGTCACCAAGACACATTTTAATCAAACCTGCCAAAATCAAAGATAAAGAGAGAAATATAAGAGCAGTGACAGATAAACGAAAAGTCACCTACAAAGGAGAGCCAATAAGAATAAGCTCAGACTACTTGGCAGAAACCATGCAGGCAAGAAGGCAACAGGATGACATACTTAAACAACTGAAGGAAAAAACTACCTGCCAAGAATCATATACCCAGCAAAACTGTCTCTTAAATATGAACGTAAAATTAAGACATTTCCAAATAAACACAAGTTGAGGGAATTCGTAAAAACCAAACGGAAACTACAAGAAATACTAAAGGGAATTCTTTGGTTAGAAAATCGATAATATCAGGTATCATCCCAAGACTAGAACGCTGAGCAGAGCAACCAGAAGTCAACTCAGACAAGGAAATCCAAAAAAAAAAAAAAAAACAGAAAAATTGTTCAAAAAAAAAAAAAAAAAGCCCAAAACAGGGTAACAGCGATGTTATCATATAAAAGACAGCAGTAAAATAATAAAGAGGGACTAAGAAATGTAAAAAAAAAAAAAAAAAAAAATTTTTTTTTTTTTTTTTTAAGAAATGTAAACTTACACCTTCCATATGGAGACAAAGATATGGTGATACAAAGACATAAATGTTAGTTTTAAATTTAGAAAAATAGGGGTAAATAATAAGGTAACCACAAAGGAGACAAACTATCCTACTCATCAAAATAAAATACAAGGGAAAAATACAGACTCAGCAGAAACAAAATCAACAACAACAAATATAAGGAAAGGACAATATATAATCTACTCAGCACACAAAATCGAGAGGGAAAAAGAAACTGTCGACACACAAAAAAAGACATCAAAATGATACCACTAAATTCATACCTAACCATAATTACCCTGAATGGAAATGGACTAAATGCACCAATAAAAAGACAGAGAGTGGCAGAATGGATTAAAAAACAAGATCCATCTATATGCTTCCTACAAGAGACACACCTTAGACTTAGAGACACAAACTAAAACTCAAAGGATGGAAAAAAAATATATCAAGCAAACAACAATCAAAAAAGAACAGGAGTGGCAATATTAATTTCTGACAAAATAGACTTTAAAGTTAAATCCATCATAAAGGAAGGACACTATATAATGATTAAAGGCACAATATACCAAGAAGATATAACCATATTAAATATTTATGCACCCAACAACAGGGTTGCAAGATACATAAAACAAACTCTATCAGCATTGAAAAGTAAGACAGATCTACAATAATAGTAGGAGACTTCAACACACCACCTTCAGTGAAGGACAGGACATCCAGAAAGAAGCTCAATAAAGACACGTAACATCTAAATGTCACAATCAACCAATATGACCTCATAGGCATGTACAGAACACTCCATACAACAGCAATCAAGTATACTGTCTTTTCTAGTGCACATGGAATATTCTCTAGAACAGACCACATATTAGGTCATAAAGCAAGCCTTAGCAGAATCCAAAACACTGACATATTACAAAGCATCTTCTCTGACCATAAGGCCATAAAATTAGAAATCAATAACAGAAAAAGCAGGGAAAAGAAATCAAACACTTGGAAACAGAACAATGCCCTGCTCAAAAAAGACTGGATTATACAAGACATTAAAAATGGAATAAAGAAATTAAGAGAATCCAATGAGAATGAAAACACTTCCTATTAGAACCTTTGGGACACAGCAAAAGTGGCGCTCAGAGGCCAATTTATATCAATCAATGCACACATCCAAAAAGAAGAAAGAGCCAAAATCAAAGAATTATCCCTACAACTTGAACAAATACAAAGAGGGCAACAAAAGAAACCCACAGGCGCCAGAAGAAAACAAATAATAAAAATCAGAGCTGAACTAAATGAAACAGAAAACAGAAAAACAATTGAAAGAATTAACAAGACCAAAAGTTGGTTTTTTAAAAAAACTCAAAAAAATTGATAAACCACTGGCCAAACTCACAAAAGAAAAACAGGAGAGGAAGCAAACAACACAAATAAGAAATGAAATAGGCGATATTACAACAGACCCAACTGAAATTAAAAGAATATCAGATTACTATGAAAAACAATACTCAAACAAATTTGAAAAGCTAGAAGAAATGAATGAATTCCTAGAAACACACTACCTACCTAAACTAACACAAACAGAAGTAGAACAAGTAAGTAGATCCATAACAAAAGAAAAGATTGAAAAGGTAATCAAAAAACTCCCCCCCAAAAAAGCCCTGGTCCGGACTGCTTCACTGCAGAGTTCTACCAAACTTTCAGTGAAGAGTTAACACCACTACTAAAATAAAAAAAAAGGTATTTCAGAACATAGAAAAGGACAGAATACTACCAAACTCATTCTATGAAGCCACCATATCCCTGATACCAAAACCAGGTAAAGACACCACAAGAAAACAAAATTACAGACCTATATTCCTCATGAATGTAGATGCAAAAATCCTCAACAAAATTCTAGCCAATAGAATTCAACAACATATCAAAAAAATAATTCACCATGACCAAGTGGGATTCATACCAGGTATGCAGGGATGATTCAACATTAGAAAAACAATTAATGTAATCAACCACATAAATAAAACAAAAGACAAGATCACATGATTTTATCAATTGACGCAGAAAAGGCATTTGACAAAGTTCAACACTCCTTCATGATAAAAACTCTCAGCAAAATAGGAATAGAAGGAAACTTCCTCAACATAATAAAGGGCATTTATACAAAGCCAACAGCCAACATCACCCTACAAGGAGAGAGCCTGAAAACATTCCCACTGAGATCGGGAACCAGACAAGGATGCCCTTTATCACCACTCTAACTCAACATTCTGCTGGAAGTCCTAGCCAGAGCAATTAGGCTAGATAAAGAAATAAGGGCATCCAGATTGGCAAGGAAGAAGTCAAAGTATCTCCATTTGCAGATGACATGATCTTACACACAGAAAACCCTAATGAATCCTCCAGAACACTACTGAAACTAATAGAAGAGCTCAGCAGAGTATCAAGATACAAGATAAACATATATAAAACAGTTGGATTCCTCTACGCCAACAAAACGAACATCAAAGAGGAAATCACCAAATCAATGCCATTTACAGTAGCCCCCAAGAAGATAAAATACTTAGGAATAAATCTTACCAGAAATGTAAAAGACTTATACAAAGAAAACTACAGTACACTTCTGCAAGAAATCAAGAGACTTATATAAGTGGAAGAACATGCCTTGCTCGTGGATAGGAAGACATAACATTATAGAAATGTTTATTCTACCAAAAGCGATCTATACATTTATTTCAATTCCGATCCAAATCCCAAGTACATTCTCTAATGAGATGGAGAAACAAATCACCAACTTCATATGGAAGGGAAAGAGGCCCCAGATAAATGAGGCATTACTGAAACAGAAGAACAAAGTCGGAGACCTTACTTTACCTGATTTTAGAACCTATTATACCGCCACAATAGTCAAAACAGCCTGGTACTGGTACAACAACAGATACATGGACCAATGGAACAGAATTGAGAATCCAGACATAAATCCATCCACATATGAGCAGCTGATATTTGACAAAGGCCTCAAAAACAGTTAAATGGGGAAAAGACAGTCTTTTTAACAAAGAGTGCTGGCATAACTGGATATCCACCTGCAAAAAAATTAAACAAGACCCATACCTCACTCCATGCACAAAAGCTAACTCAAAATGGATCAAAGACCTAAATATAAAAGTTAAAACAATAAAGACCATGGAAGACAAAATAGGGACAACGTTAAGAGCCCTAATACATGGCATAAACAGTATAGAAAACATTATAAAGAATGTAGAAGAAAAACTAGATAATTGGAAGCTCCTAAAAATCAAACACCTATGCTCAGCCAAAGACTTCACCAAAAGAGTAAAAAGAGTACCTACAGACTGGGAAAAAGTTTTTAGCTATGAGGTTTCTGATCAGCACCTGATCTCTAAAATCCACATGATACTACAAAAACTCAACTGCAAAAAGACAAATAACCCAATTAAAAAATGGGCAAAAGATATGAATAGACACTTCACTAAAGAAGACATTCAGGTAGCTAACAGATATATGAGGAAATGTTCATGATCATCAGCCATTAGAGAAATGCAGATCGAAACTACAATGAGATTTCATCTCACTCCAACGAGGCTGGAATTAATCCAAAAAAAACAAAACAATAAATGCTGGAGAGGCTGTGGAGAGACTGGAACACTTATAGACTGCTGGTGGGAATGTAAAGTGGTACAACCACTTTGGAAATCAATTTGGTGCTTCCTTAAAAAGCTTTTTTTTTTTTTTAAAGCTAGAAATAGAACTACCATACAATTCAGCAATCCCACTCCTTGGAATATATCCTAGAGAAGTAAGAGCCTTTATACGAACAGATATATGTACACCCATGTTTACTGCAGCACTGTTTACAATAGCAAAAAGATGGAAGCAACCAAGTTGCCCATGAACAGATGAATGGATAAATTATGGTATATTCACACAATGGAATACTACACATCGATAAAGAACAGTGAGGAATGTGTGAAACATTTCATAACATGGAGGAACCTGGAAGGCATTATGCTGAGTGAAATTAGTCAGTTGCAGAAGGACAAATATTGTATAAGACCACTATCATAAGAACTTGAGAAAGAGTCTAAACTGAGAAGAAAACATTCCTTTGTGGTTAGGAGATGGGGGAGGGAGGGAGGGCAGGAGAGGGGCATTCACTAATTAGATAATAGATAAGAACTACTTTAGGTGAAGGGAAAGACAACACACAATATAGGGGAGGACTAAACCAAAAGCAAAGAAGTTTCCTGAATAAACTGAATGCTTCGAAGGCCAACGTAGCAGGGGCAGGGGTCTGGAGACCATGGTTTCAGGGGACATCTAAGTCAATTGGCATAACAAAATCTATTATGAAAACATTCTGCATCCCACTTTGAAGAGTGGCGTCTGGGGTCTTAAAAGCTAGCAAGCAGCCATCTAAGATGCATCAATTGGTCTCAACCCACCTGGATCAAAGGAGAATGAAGAACACCAAGGACACATGGCAATTATGAGCCCAAGAGACAGAAAGGGCCACATGAAGCAACTACATCATCCTGAGACCAGAAGAGCTAGATGGTGCCTGGCTACAACCAATGACTGCCCTGACAGGGAACACAACAGAGAACCCCTGAGGAAGCAGGAGAGCAGTGGGATGCAGACCCCAAATTCTCATAAGACCAGACTTGATGGTCTGACTGAGACTGGAAAGAGCCTGGTGGTCATGGCCCCCAGACCTTCTGCTGTCCCAGGACAGGAACCATTCCTGAAGCCAACCCTTCAGACACGATTGGACTGGACAATGGGTTGGAGAGGGATGCTGGTGAGGAGCGAGCTTCTTAGATCAGGTGGACACTTGAGACTATGTTAGCATCTCCTGCCTGGAGGGGAGATGAGAGGCTGGAGTGGGTTAGAAACTGGGGAAATGGACACAAAAAGAGGAAGCCGAGGGATAGAGCGGGCTGTCTTATTACAAAAAAATTAGGGGGAGAGTAATTGGGAGTGTGTAGTCGACACGACGGCAGTGGGTGGGTTGGAGCAAGGCATATACAGGTTTTTGTGTGAGAGACTGACTCGATTTGTAAACTTTCACTTAAAGCACAATAAAAATTATTTTAAAAAATCCCAAATGAAAATAAAATTATCAAAAAATTTAAAAAAAGGAAATCAAGCAACACAGTGCATTTGGCAAATCTGCCACAAAACACCTCTTTAAAGTGTTAGAAATCAAAGATGTCACTTTAAGGACTGTCACGGATTGAATTCTGTCTTCAGAAATGACTGTCAACTTGGATAGTCCATGATTTCCAGGACTGTGTGACTGTCCACCATTTTGTCATCTGATGTGATTTTCCTGTGTGTTATAAATCCTATGTCTAAGATGCTGATGAGGTGCAATTAGCAGCAGTTACGTTAATGAGGCAGGACTCAATCTGTAAGATTGGGTTATGTCTTAAGCCAATCTCTTTTGAAATATAAAAGAAAGAAGTGAGCAGAGAAATGGAGACCTCATAATACCAAGAAACAAGAGCCAGGAGAATAGCACATCCTTTGAAGCCGGCGTCCTTGCACTGAGAAGCTCTTCAACGAAGAAAGATTGATGACAAGACTTTTCCCCAGAGCCAACAAAGAGAGAAAGCCTTACCCTGGAGCTGGTAGGTTTCTAGCCTCCTAGACTGTGAGAGAATAAATTTCTGTTTGTTAAAGCATCCACTTGTGGTATTTCTGTTATAGTGGCACTAGATAACTAAGACAAGGACTAAGGTACACCTGATTGAAGCCATGTGTTCTCAATCGCCTCATAAGCATGCAAAAACTGGGCAATGAATAAGGAAGACCAAAGAAGAACTGATGCCTTTGAATTATGGCACTGACAAAGAATATTGAATACACCATGAACTGTCAAAAGAGAACAAATCTGTTTTGGAGGAAGTACAGCCAGAACGCTCCTTAGGAGCAAGGATGGCGAGACTTCGTCTCACATACTTTGGACATGCTATCAGGAGGGGCCAGTCCCCAGAGAAGGGCGCCATGCTTGGTAGAGGGTCAGCAAGGAAGAGGACGACTCTCAATGAGACGGACTGACGCAGCGACTGTAGCAGTGGGCTCAAGCTTAACGATTGTGAGCATGGCATAGGATCAGGCAGTGTTTCACTCTGTTGTACGTAAGGTCAATATGAGTCAGAACCATCTTGATGGCACTAACAACGGAAAACATTACCAGAGATTTTTTTTTTTTTTTAAGAGTATTACCTGTACAATGAAGATATAGTAAACACATATTTGAATCTGTAAACACAAATAGATAAAGCAAAACTACAAGGAGACAGGAATAAATCCACGTCAGTAGATTTTAACACGTCTCTCAGGAAGAAAATAAATAAGCAGACAGAAAAGCAGTAAAGTTTCAGAAGATATGAACAACACTATTAATAAAATTGACCTAAAGAACATATATAGACTACGATACCTAACAGTATCTAACAATTGCAGAATATAAACTCTCTTCAAGCACATATGGAATAAATATTAAAAAATAACCAACTGAAATTTCAACTTTAAAAGATTGGAATTACATGATGCATGTTTGGCACAACACACCTAGACTACAATGAGTAATTATAATTATAACTACAAAAGTCCCACATTTGGACATTTAGAAATAAATTTATAAATTACTTATGGCCTAGGAATAAAAAATTACAGGTTACCATGGGAAACACAGAAAGTAGGTCTAGAGGAAAATTTATATTCTTAAATGCATATTTTAGAAAGAAAGACTGAAATGAGCTACGCATTTATCTCAAGGAGTTTGAAGGGGAAAAAAAAAAACAGCAAAGCGAATCCTCATAATATAGAAAGAAGGAACTAACAAATTACAAATAAGAGTTAATGAAATAGTAAATAAATATATAATGTTATTGTTAGCTGCCGTTGAGTCTGCTCTGACTCATGGCAACCTTATATATAACGGAATGAAACGTTGCCCTGTCCTGCACCATCTCCATGATCTTTGATGTTTGTGCCCACTGTTGAGTCTACAGTGTCAATCCATCTCACTAAGAGTATTCCTCATTTTCACTGACCCTCTACTTCATCAAAATATATAATAGAGAGAACAAAGCTAGCAATGGGTTGTTTAAAAAGATTAATAAAGTCGATAAGCTTCTGTTGAAGAAAAAGAGAAGGCACAAATAACTAATGGCAGGAATGAGAAAAGAGGCAGAACTATAGATGCTACAGGCCTTAAAAAGATAATAAGGTTACTGTGAACAACTTTACCATACATTCTTAGAAATATAACTATCCACAAAAAAATAACTACACATAAAAATGGAATAAACTCTTTGAAAAATAACTACCCAAAACCCACTCAAGAAAAAGAAGTACTGGTGAAAGCTCTCAAATCAATAATCTAGGTTTCTTTGCTAAGGCCTGAGTCCAATTTAGCAAAATGTTGACAGGTTATCTCTGGATTATACCATTACAAGTGATTTTATCTTTCTTCTTTCTCCTGCATTTTCAAGTTATCTACAAGAACATATAATACTTTCTAAATTTTAACAGGAAAAAAAAGGACTGGAAAACTTGGATTTATCAAAATTCAGCCACAGATCTTGCTATGCAACCTTGATTAAATCATTTGGTTTCAATGGTATTAGTTTCCCCATCTATAAAATGAAGGTACTGGACTAGATGTCAACTTTAAACTCATTTAATCTCATGTACCAATTTAACGTGTTGTTGTTGTTCGCCATCGAGTCAACCTCAACTGACAGTCAACCCCATGTGACAGAGCAGAACTGCCCCATAGTATTTCCTGGGCCGTAATCTTTACAAGAGCAGACTGCCAGGTCTTTTCTCCCTTAGAGCTGCTGGGTGGGTTTGAACTACCAATCTTTCGGTTAGCAGACTAGCACTTAACCATTTACACCACCAGGACTCCTTCCAATTTAACATAAAAAAAATAATAATTTTTTTTTTTTTTACAAGGTAGAAATTAATCCTACCACTTCAAAAAAAATTGCTTTGTTTTGGTAATTCAGCCCAATTATTCTATAGCCAAAGAAATGACCCCCTATTTAACTACCCAGAAAAACCCAGTGCCCTATAGTTAATAGCACCACACACCAAGTCATCTTGTACAATAGTGTGCTTTTCATAACTATTTTACCTTGGAGGGTAAGCACAGTGCCTGGCATATCCTAGGCACTCAAGTATCATTTGAATAAAAGGTACGCAGGAAGTTATACCAATTAAGTTCTACTGGAAAATGGAATCTTTCATTTTTACTTTCTATATTTAAACAGTGTTTGAATTATGATTTTTTTATAATGCAGATAATACATTAATAATTTTTAAAACAAAAATTATCTAAGTCCTTTATGGCTTTTGTTTGCTTTTTGTTTTTAATGGCCTAGTTTAGCTTCTAATTATAACACTTTTCCAGCATAAAGTTACCAGAGTCATGTTTGAATCCCCATTTTCTGTATATTAGCACACTCTTAAAATTACTTTCTAAAGAGAATCTTGCTTCTATCCAAGGGCATTCCTTGGTTGAGTTCAGTTTACCACCAAGTAGGGTAGCCACCTCAGCCAGAGTCTTTATCAGGCTCCTCAATTTTCAATCTCAAACTCAGCTCCGTTGATTACTAAAACATATAACTTTTAAACTCTTATAATACAGTGTTGCTACACTAAGTATTTGTCAGGTTATAAATCTCCAATTTGTTATGCATTAAAGCCTTTTAAAACCATCAATGAGGAAAACTATCTAAAAACTGCCCATAGAGCATATAGGCTGTCAGTTGCTCTTGACATATTAATATACATCCCTGGATTAAACCAGAATGGCAAAGCTTCACACCTACATTGTATTATATCAGCTCTCCTTGACCTGATCCTATAAAAATTGATCTAAATATGGCCTAATGTCACTGACCTCTATCAAGAGGTGCTATAAAAAGTAGCCTAACAAAAGTAGTCACTCTGCTTACTGTAAGAATGCATGTATTTACACTACAGTTTGTTTGTTTTTTTTTTTAAATAAATTTACTGAGCACTTATTTTGCATGAGGTTCTGTTCTAGGTGCTAAAGAATCAGCAGTGAAGGGATCTGAAGGCACTCAAGTTTTACTTGAAGTAAAAATGGAAGCCATTTGAGAGTTCTGAACTAAAGACTAGCAAACTTTGATTTATGTTTTGAGAGGATCATTCTGGCTACTATGTTGAGAATAAACTGAAAGTTCATAGGCTAATGGCAGATAAGGCAGAGAGACCAGTCAGCAGCTTTTCTCCATAATCCAGAAGACACATGACGGTTTATAGGACCAAGATTTAGCAGTAGAAATGGTGAAGATTGGTCAGATTCTTGCGTGCATTTTGAAGTTACAGCAAACAGAATTTGCTAACATTAGACATGGGAAATCAAAGAGAAGAAATAAAGATTCAAAGATTTTCTGGCCTAGAAGGAAAAAAATTGAGTTGCCATTTACTGATTTAGGCTGGATGAGGAGAATATTATGAAAAGACCAAAAAAAAACAAACCAAACCCACCGCCATCCAGTCGATTCCGACTCACAGCGACCCTATAGGATAGAATAGAACTGCCTGATAGAGTTTCCAAACAGTGCCTGGCGGATTCGAACTGCCGACCTCTTGGTTAGCAGCCATAGTATTTAACCACTACGCCACTAGGGTTTCCTATGAAAAGACAGTTTTGATAAAGCTATTAGACACTCCAAAGAAAGACGTCAAAGAAACAGCTGGATATATCAATCTGGAATCAGGCTGAGAAGAAACAGTTGAGAGGCAGAGGAAAAAAGCCAGGAGAGCCAAATTAAGAAAGTATTTAAGTAGAGAAGAAAAAGCAATTTTGCAGGGGAGAAAACTGCTAGAGCAATGGCCTTGAGTAGATAAGAGGGACTGGGAACTAGGATATAAGGGTTCCTCACTTGGCATTACTGACATTTTGCACTGGGTAATTGTTCACTGAGGAGGGCTGTCCTGTGCTTTGTAAGATGTTCAGCAGCATCCCTGGCTTCTCCCCAGGAGATGCCAGGTATACAGCACCCCAACCCTACCTCCCTCTCCCAGTCATGACAATCAAAATGTCTCTAGACACTGCCAAATGTCAAGAAGCAGCGGGGCCGGGGAGCGGGACACAAGATTGTCCCCCCCTCCCCCGCTGATAATCACTGGTGTAAATGGAGGAACCAGCCTTTGCTGGAAACACTATCCACATAAAGGAATGATGGCAGACGCTGAGTAGAGTTCAAACCCGTTACCAGAGTCAATTCCGACTCATAGCAACCCTATAGGACAGAGTAAGACTGCCCCATAGGGTTTCCAAGGAGGGGCTGGTGGTTTGAACTGCCAACCTTTGAGTTAGCAGCCAAGCTCTTAACCACTGCACCATCAGGGCTCCATGAGAAGAGTACATGATAATAATTTGAATGCCTTCTGCTTAGATTCTGTTAAATGTAAGAAAAAAAAAAAAAAAGTTACCGTTGAGTTGATTCCAACTCATAGCAACACTACAGGATAGAGCAGAACTGCCCCATAAGGTTTCCAAGCAGCCGCTGGTAGATTCAAGCTGCTAACCTTTCGGTTAGCAACGAGCTCTTAACCACTGTGCCACCAGGGCTTCCTGTTAAGTGTAGACACAGTCAATTGAGGCCAGAGAAGAGCTAAGCAAGTTGCTAGCACATCAAAAACTAAAGTTATTACCCCTAAGAAAATGCTCGGCATTTTGTTCTTGGACTACCACATGAGCTACATTTACCTTTAAAATGAGTCTAAGACAAAACTTTTTTGTGTTTTTTGTGTCCCTCTATCGACTCGACGGCAGTGGGTTTTATGCCCACTGGAGCCCTGGTGGCCCAGTGGTTAAGAGCAACAGCTGCTAACCAAAGGATCAGCAGTTGGAATCTACCAGCCGCTCCCTGGAAATCCTATGGGGCAGTCCTACTCTGTAGGGTTGCTATAAGTCGGAATGTACTCAGGAACCGGCTTTCCACGCCCACTTGCGAATTGCCCTTATGTTCTCAGGCTTCCTGGGTTTCTTCTAAAATCAAAAGAGGAAAACATCACTAATGATTTAGTATGAATTAAATTAAACGTTACTACTCTCAAGGGGGCTCTATTTTTAAAAGAAGTGAAGAAAATGGACTTACAGGAATAAATCTCCAGTGACAACCTATCTAAAAGGATATTATTTATGCCTCTTAAATCACCGCACCAAGTTATCATGCACAGTGTTTACAGGAGCCTAAAAGTCTCTATCACAGGGATATGAGATAACCATTGTATCTATCAGGTGTTCAGGATTTGCGGGCTGGGGCATTAAAGGAGCCCTCAGCAATCATGAAATGAGTAAGTTTGAGAATAAAAAGCATAGGTGATTGGTTTTATGTATGTACACGAAATCATGGAGTTACATGCACTCTCTCTAAGAAAAAGAAAATGTAGTCACAGCATTGTTGTGAGTTGCACCTGCTCCCTCAGTAACAGGTCTTATCCTGTAACATCCTGAATTAGGGTTGTAGAGCAAAAATACAACGCAGAAGGATTCTACAAACTCAATAATACTGAAAACCCTAAAATCTCTATTAAAATATTTGGCTTCTGAACTTGTTTCTAAAAATGACCCACAAACTAGAAAAGTCTCACTAAATGAGAAGTGCAGCTATTCTCTGTTGTTATTCCCTTTTAAATACTGCTTTGCTTTCTATCATGGAAGGAAATTAAACTGGTCAGAAATAACTTATTTTTCCACTATGCCATTACAGTTGTTACCCAACATCCTGTGCTTTTTGATGATTAAATAGCGAGACTCTGATTTCTTCTAAAAAAATCTCCCAAGATCCAAGTCAAGATTACTCGATTATAATTTTTCATCTGAACTGCCAACCTTGCAGTTAGCAACTGAGTGCTTAACCACTGCACCACCAGGCCTCCCTATGTAATACTAGAGTTAAAATATATCTAAATGCCAAAAAAAGAAGTCACATAGTGCTATCTTCTAATTTCTAAATGAATAGTTTTTTATTAATTACCAACTTTCTAGTGGTACTTTAAGAAAAAAACAAAATCAGCAACAACAAAACTCAAGAAATGTTAGCATATCATGTACGTTTTTCTAAAAAGGTAATATTTGCAAATTATATTTTTCAACATTCCAAGGGTGTTTGCTATTTAATAAGGAAGTCCCGTCGTTAAAAAAAACAAACTTTTGTGAAGAGACTGTTGTTGTTATGTGCAGTTGAGTCAATTCCAACTCATAACAACCCTACAGGACAGAGTAGAACTGCCCCATAGAGTTTCCTAGGCTATGATCTTTATGGGAGCAGATCACCAAGTCTTTTCTCCTGAGGAGCCACTGGGTGGGTCCAAACCATCGACCTTTCAGTCAGCAGTCGAGCACTTAACCACTGCACCCCCAGGGCTCCTACTGAAGAGACTAGTCACCGAATAGTTTACTCTTTGTATCATACCATTGCTTGGCTTAGCTTGTTCTCGCTGTCTGGAAAGCACCGACACCTCTGTCTTTTCAAATGCCAGTCTTCTGTGTAACCTTTACTTGGCTTCCAAATTACATGTGATCTCTTCCATCTGCCTTACTTTATAATAATCTACATCGTTTTTAATCTCTGCCAATATATTATGAACTCCCTAACAGTGGAGATGGCTTACCAATTTCTGTAAACTCTAATCAACGTGATGAATTCATGACAGATGGAGTAACATCAACTGCCCCCAAACACCTGAAAATAGAGACTGCACTCTTTAAGGCCAAGTGATAAAAATTAAGTTACATTAATAATCATCAGGTACCATCACTACTTCAGTGAGATTTTAATGTTTACAGACAGAAAGGTTAAAAACAAACAAACAAAAACAAAAAATCCTAAAGACTGTATTTCAGGAAAGTCATAGGCAACAAATAATGAGAAATGTACAATATCTGCTGCATAAAGCCTCAAAACATTCACTTATCTACAATAGGGTAGTTGGAAATGTCTTAAAGGCAAAATAAGGCACAATAACGCATATACATGGTAGAAGATCATCTCCTTGGAATGCCCAGAACCTGGCTTGTTGCATAATAACAATATTTCCAGAGCTCAGATCTAATGATGAAAACAACAGAATGATCAAAAAGTGATGTTTTAAAATGTGATATATGCAATATTAACAATATCACAATTGTTTGAAAAAAACTGCTGTTAACTGTCAAAACACAAATGAAAACCACCGCAGCTCTCATGTTGCCACTAAAACCATACAACATTACTTTGACTGTCTACTATGACCTGCACCATGTCAATACAACACAGATTGGGTCATCCGGACATCTCAAAGCAGTCATTCACAGCCCAGCCAATCACACCATCGCCCACCCACTGCCCAATACTTCAATTATTACAATTTCATGAACACTTCAAAATTCGTTTCAAACACTCTATAAAAATTTTCCATTTATAGACTCCAAAATAAACAAAACCACCCTATTTTGAAAAGTCTCCAGGTTCTGAAACACACCATTGGCTAAGAACAACAGGCTAGCTGTAAGACTCCTATACTGGCCATGTCTAGTAGGCCTTCCACAAACATCTCTTCCCTTCAGAGCAGGAACTCTGCTAGAAAGGAAACATACTACAAAGAAAAGTCCACCACATAAGAAGTCACAAGATCTCCATTCCAGTACAGGCTGGTTCCCTCTTTATTCATCTGACCCAAAACATCAGTTTTTTTCATCTTTAGTATAAGGACCAAATGCTATGCTCTAAGTAAAGGAGCTTTATTTATTGTAAACCACCATACAAATAAAACGGAGCCCTGATGGCAGAGTGGTTAAGCGCCTGGCTGCTAACCACAAGGTCGGCGTTTCAAGCCCATGAGCCACTCTGCAACAGAAACATGTGGCAGTCTGTTTCCATAAAGGTTACAGCCTTGGAAACCATATCAGGCAGCTCTACTCTGTCCTACATGATCACTATGAATTGGAATTGAATCCAGTAACAACTATATATATATTCTTGTCAGAACAAGGCCAGGGACCAACCACGGAACAGATCGATAATTGCTCACATACAAGTTGAAGCTGAAGAAAATTAAAACAAGTCTATGAGAACCAAAATATAACCCTGAGTATAACCCAAACCAAAGTAAACCCAGTGCCATCGAGTCGATTCCAACTCATAGCAACCCTACAGGACAGAGCAGAACTGCCCCATAGAGTTTCCAAGGAGCACCTGGCGGATTTGAACTGCCAACCCTTTGGTTTGCAGCTGTAGCACTTAACCACTATGCCACCAGGGTTTCCTTCAGTATATGCTACCTGAATTTGGAGACTATCCCAAGAATAGATTTGACACACTCAACATTAGTGACTGAACACCAAACAAGTTGTGGAATGACATCACATGTGAAGAAAGCAAAAGGTCATTAAAAAGGCAGAAAAGATCAAAATGAGTGTCAGAAGAGACTCTGAAACTTACTCATAAATGTAGATTAGCTAAAGCAAGTGGAAGAAACGATGAAGTAAAAGAAGTGGACAGATGATTTCAAAGGGTGGCTTAAGAAGACAATGTAAAGTATTATGACATGTGCAAAGACCTGGAGTTAGAAAGCCAAAAGGGAAAAACGCACTCAGCATTTGTCAAGCTGAAAGAACTGAAGAAAAAACGCAAACCTTCAGTTGCAATTTTGAAGGACTCTATGGGCAAAATATTGGACGAGGCAGGAAGCATCAAAAGAAGATGGAAGGAACACATAAGAGTCACTGTACGAAAAAGAATTGGTCAATGTGCAATCATTTCAGGAGGAAGCATATAATCAGGAACTGATGGTACTGAAGGAAGAAGTCCAAGCTGCACTGAAGGCTCTGGTGAAAAACAAGGCTCCAGGAATGATGGAATATCAATTGAGATGTTTCAACAAATGGATGCAGCACTGGAGGCACTCATTTGTCTATGCCGAGAGATTTGGAAGACAGCTACCTGGCCAACCAACTCGAAGAGATCCATATTTGTGCCCATTCCAAAGAAAGGTGATATAACAGAATGTGGAAAGTATTGAACAATATCATTAATATCACACACAAGTAAAATTTTGGTGAAAATAATTCAAAAATGGTTTTGACAGGGAACCGCCAAAATTCAAGCCGGATTCAGAAGAAGACACAACAAGCGATATCATGGCTGATCTCAGGAGAATCTTGGATGAAAGCACAGAATATCAGAAAGATGTTTACCTCATTTTATTGACTATGCATTTGACTGTGTGGATCATAACAAATTATGGATAATATTGTGAAGAATGGTAATTCCAGAACACTTACTTGTGCTCATCTGGAACCTGCAGTCACTTGAACAGAACAAGGGGATACTGCTTGGTTTAAAATCAGGGAAGATGTGTGGCCGGGTTGTATCCTTTCACCATACTTATTCAATCTGTATGCTGAGCAAACAATCTGAGAAGCTGGACTACATGAAGAAGAACGGGCATCAGGACTAGAGAAAGACTCATTAACAACCTGCGTTATGCGGATGACACCAGCTTGCTTGCTGAAAGTTAAAAGGACTTAAAGCACTTACTGATGAAGACTACAGACTACAGCCTTTGGTATGGATTACACCTCAACATAAAGAAAAATCCTCACAACTGGACCAATAATCAACATCATGATAAATGGTGAAAAGACTGAAGTTGTCAAGAATTTCATTTTACTTGGATCCACAATCAACACTCTCAGAAGCAGCAGTCAAGAAATCAAACATTATTACATTGGGCAAATCTGCTGCAAAAGACCTCTATAAAGTGTTGAAAAGCAAAGATGTCATTTTGAGGACTAAGGTATGCCTGACCCAAGCCATGGTGTTTCAGTTGCCTCATAGGCATGCGAAAGCTGGACAATGAATAAGGAAGACGGAAGAAGAATTGATGCCTTTGAATTATGGTCTTGATGAAGAATACTGAGTAGACCATGGACTACCAGAAGAATGAACAAGTCTTTTTGGAAGAGGTACAGCCAGAGTCCTCCTTGGAAGCAAGGACGGTGAGGCTTCATCTCAGGTACTTTGGACATGTTATCAGTAGGGATCAATCCCTGGAGAAGGACATAATGCTTGGTGAAGTAGAGGGTCAGCAAAAAAGATCCTCAACGAGATGGACAGACACAATGGCTGCAACAATGGGCTCAAGCATAGCAACAATTGTGAGGATGGCGCAAGGCCAGGTAGTAGTTTTATTCTGTTGTACATAGGGTTGCTACAAGTCAGAATCAACTCAATGGCACCTAACAATGACAGTGTATATTCTCGAGCTAATAGCGATACGGTAAAAATTGTATTAGAAGAAAATTATCCTAGGAGCTCTGTGGAGGATGAACTGATCAGATATGAGTGTCAGGAAAAGCAAGCATAAGATTTTATATTTAAATAACAGCACAAATAAGACTCTGCAATAAAGTACTAAGGACCAAGCAATGTTTCATTCTGTTGTACACAGGGTCGCTATGAGTTGGAACCAACTCGATGGCACCTAACAACAAGGACATGAAAAGGGGAAAATGTGATAGACACCGCAGAGAATCAGCTAAACATGGTGATATGTTGAAAGAGAAAGGTGAAAAAGATTTGAAAATGATCCCAAGATGGTTGGTCCATAGCACAACCACAGTAGCACTAACCGTTCTTCCACTAGCTTTTCCAGACTGCACCTGAATCTGTTTAGCTCTATATACCAAGCACGAAGTGAGAACACTGCTCCATTTTAGATGGAAGCAGTCAACCACCATCACCATGCTGGTAAGAAATTATCCTATAACCCAAGGTTCCAGTCAAGATTTGATTCTGAAGAAAACCTGCTCTTCTAAATCTATGGAACTTCCTCCCCACCTACACAACTGGGGAATAGGAAAATTTCTTCTCCCTATTTCCCAACAATTCCGGACACCTTTGAAGCCCAAGCTCAATTCTAATTGGATCAATTAAGTCACATGTAAACAAAACACAGATGTCTCCACTGATAATGACAGGTTTAACAATATAAACCAGGCAAATCCTATTTTTTAAAAAGAAGCATCCTGAACTGGAAAAAGCCAAGTTGTTTACATTTAAAAGATTTAAAATGGCCATAAAGCAATCTTGTGGGGGTATTTTGAATGCATCACAGACCATTAAAGATGAGTTAAGTCTGTACCAGAATGCACTGTGCTACATAATGATTCTGCAGTTTTGCTGGAGCATTTTAATTTCTGCTGTTTTAAAAACATGCTGTTGGAAAGCAGACATCAGATCAAAGTATTTCCCCTTGTCTAAAATGCATACCATTATGCTATTTCCAATTTTATCAAGCTAAATGGTTATCAATAACAAAGTGTATTTAATAAAGATCTTGCTGTCTATAGTTCCTTCTAAGAAGGACCATGTACAAAATTTAATGCAAAAAGGAACTCATGTCAACCCACAGCAGTGTATCTACAGGTAAAAAAAGCTCTGAGGTTTGGCTTGAATTAGCTCTGGTAAAAGCATCACATTCTCAAAAAGGATTATCTGTACAACCTCGTTGAAAAACATGTCTATTTCTTGTAGATTTTAAAGAGATTTCAAAATGTTATTTACATACACTTTACCCGCACAAACAAAAAAAAACACTGGCATAAAAATTTCACTGCCTTGGTTTAAAAAAAAAAAAAGCAAGCCTACCTTTCAAACAGGTTAAATTATTACCTAGAAAGGCTACCAAATTCACCCAAAACCCAGTGCCTACGATCTCATTATAAACAAGATAGCTCTTGAGGCCACTGTCACTGTAAACCCTTCCATTTTAAATTTTTCAGGTGCAGAGGATGAATTTTTCTATTTTCTTGTTGGAAATAAGATTCTGAATACCAGGAGATACAGAAGGTCAGGTTTAAAGCCACAGAATCCAGCAGCTCCTCGCCGCCCTGGTACAACGTCAAAGGCAAGCCAGAGCCAGGCACAACATCGCCTCCAAGCTCGGAGGCGAAACCCGAGCATCATCTCCTCCACTCCGAGAGCAGGTGCCAAACTGACGCTCAGGGGTTTCGGCGGCTGCAACCACCTCCCTCCATTGTGGACCCAGGGGCCTCCCTAGCGAGGAACCTTCTAGTTCAGTCACCCGGGAGCCCATTTGCTGGCGGACAGCGCGGTGGATTCCTAATCTATTCCACCTGATCGGTTTATTTCTCACAGCAGCCGCAGGACACACAGTCCGACGGCCCCGAGGGAAAACTAAACCTCAAGGCTGCGAGTGGGGCCCACCAACCCCTCGCAGCCCCCGGGGAGACGTGGGCACGGGGCGGGTTCTCGGCCCCGGCGCCTGAAGCTCAATCTGTCCCCCTCCAGGTCCCGGCTGCCGCTCACCGTGAAGGGGACATCCCCGACGCTGCCCACGGAGTAGCAGTTGTCTCCAGGGTTGACAGCCCCGGTGAGGACCTGGTGCAGATGCATCTCCGGAGCCCGGGCTAGCACGAGAGGGGAGACGAGCCCCGCGCCCGGCCCTTCCCCAGCCGGGAGAGCGGCTTTTCCCCCCGCCTCCCTGGGGACCCACCCCGGGGCAGCTCCGGCTTAACGCTTCTCCCTTCTCTCGCCTCCCCCACGCCTCCTCCCTGTTACGGGAGCTACTCAACCGCCGCTACCGTCCGGATCGCCGCTCGGCTGCGGAAATGCCCGGATGCTCCCACTGCCTGCTGCAGCGACGCACAAAAGCGGGAGGAGGTCAACTGTGTGTGAAAGGCGGGGAGGGCGGCAAGGGGAGCGCGCAAGGCAGGCGCGCGCTAGAAGGGCCGCTCCGCGGAGGGAGACGGGCGACGCACGCGCCCACCCGCCAGGGAGCGACGGTCTAATACCAGGATAAACCCCTCCTACTTTGCTAAGCTCTCCGCCCTTTCCTTCTCCCCGCCTCCTCCCGCTCTGTGTTTGCGCGTGCGCGCGCAGTGGTTTCCAAGGCAATTGCGCGCGCCGGGCGGGCACTCCGTCCCGGTAATGCGCGCGCAGACTGCGGGAGTTTCTTTGGAGCCCCTGGGTCTGCGGCCGCTGGACAGTGGAGGGAGCTGGGGAGGGACGGAGTCCGGCGAGGAGAGGGAGAGAACAGGGGCGGAAGGGGGAGAAAGGACGGGGGAGGGTGCCGGAGTGGGGGGAGTGCGGGGGCGGGGGGCCGATGGGGCGGGGGAAGGGCGGAGTGGGAGGGAGTGGGGGAGAGTCCAGGGGAGAGGGGGCGCCCGTAGAGAGGGAGGACGGAGGCCAGTCGGGACCACACCACGAGTCTTTTCTGTGTTTAATCCAGTACTGAGTACACTATGTACTGGCCAGTGCAGTTGACCTCAGAAGAAAGACCTTCACTGGGAAACCCTCCTCGGGAAATCTTAGAGCCCTTAGATATGGCTAAAGTACAGTGCATAAGGTCGTTTATTTTACATAAACTGTAAAGGCATCTTGCAACTGTTCAGAGACGCTGTACTCCTCTGAGAGCAAATTATTTTGCTCCCACCTTTTGTCACAATTGTTCTAGACAGAAAAAGGGCCCCCTAGAGACGGGTGACTCATACAGACTCATTTTTTCGTGGGTGATGTCGCGGATTCTCAGAATCGCCTGATTTTCCAGTCTGTCTGCTAAACTTTGAGTCTTTGGGACAGGGCTTAGATCGCTGCTCCAGGTTAATTTATTAAAAAAAAAAAAATTTTAACCCATACTGTGTATAAGTCACTGCGGCAAGGAAGGCGCAAATATCTATAAAACCAGGTAGAATGCGGAGAGTGTTATGATTGAGATACAACGGTCTACGACCCACAGTAGAGAAAGAATAATTTTGATTAAGGAGACATTATGAAGAAGCTGACATACCTGCTGGGCAGAATTTTGGCAGACTGAGATGGACAAAAAACTCTGCTTTGAAATAATAGCATGAGCTGAGGTTTAGAGGTGTGAAATGAGAGGATCTGTTAAAGGAACAGAGATTAGCTTGATGGGTGGGAAAAGGAAATTATGATTACCGAGAGATAAAGCTATCTAAGAGGTAGCTTGTGGCCTGCCTGAACATAGAGTCTTAAATGCTCTAAGAAGCAGCTTAGATTTCATTCTGATGCAGTGCGGGGGGGGGGGGTCAATCAAATGTGAGCAGAACTTTATATAATCAGAGCTGCTGTAGGAAGATGACTTTGGTTGCACTATGAAGAATAATTTGAAACCCTGGTGGCCTAGTGGTTAAGTGCTAGGGCTGCTAACCAAAGGTCAGCGGTTGGAATCCACCAGCAGCTCCTTGGAAACCCTATGGGGCAGTTCTACCCTGTCCTATAGGGTAGCTATGAGTCCAGTCGACTCCTAAGCAATGGGTTTTGTTTGTTTGTTTTAATGAAGAATAATTAGAAGGGCCAGAAAGATCAGAGGCAAGGATTTGGCAGAAATTGGTAATCTGTTCAATGAAAAGAAGGAGGGGTCAAAGATAATTCCTCAAAACACATAGCATTTTCCTTTTTCTTTCTTTTGGTGGTTTGAGAGCAAGTTTGGCTTCTTCCTCTCTCTATGCCAGTATCTCTCTCTTTCCCACGTTTAACGGTCCCCTTTTGTGATCTCTAATTCATGCCCACTCATCATCTCCACTGCCATTTACCTTCATTACACATTTAAAATTACCGTAATAGCTCCCTGACTGGTTTAATAGCCTTCTGCTCTGCTCTCCAATCCATCCTCTGCCCTGCAGCCAGAGGAACATTAAGGGGAAAATTCCTCTGCTTAGAATCCTGTAGCAGCTCTTGACTTCCTTTAGGTTAAAGTTTTATTAGCTTGGCTGACAAAACCATTCAATCTGGCTTCTGCCTAATCGTCCTGTTTTAGCTCAGGCTGTTCTCTACACCCACAGGGCTCCAGCCCCACTGAGCTATTTGCTGCTTCCAGAGCGTGTTCTTTTATGCTTTCTTGCCTTTCTTCACTCTCTACTCTGCCTGGAATGCCCTTCCTCCCCTTGTTGAGCAGCAAACCACAGTTTAGCTCAAGAGTCACCTATTTAGTGAAGCCTTCCTTGACGACCCCAAACATCTTGAGGTTTCCTCCTTTGTGAAACACATACTGAGTATCACATATCACACAGAAATGTAAGTATTCGTTTATGTCTGTTTCTTCCGTTAGAGATTTTTGAAGTCCAGATCAATATCTTATTTTCTCTGTTCCCCAGTGCCTGAATCATAGTACTTGTTAAAAAAAATGTCCCATACCTCCATTTAAACTTAACTCTTAACCCTTCACAGAAACTAAAAACTCATGATAGAAACCAAAAAAAAACCAGTTGCCACTGACTGGATTCTGACTCATAGCGACCCTCTAGGACAGGGTAGAACTGCCCTGTACAGTTTCTAAGGAGCACCTGAACTGCTGACCTTTTGGTTAGCAGCTGTAGCTCTTAATCACTATGCCACCAGGATTTCCATGATAAAGACAGTTCTGGGAAAATTAAATAAGCCATAGGTAGCCTATAGAATGCACACATAAAAACTTAACAAACCGATCCAAGCTGTATCCTGCGAACTAAGTGAATAGCAACCAATCATTTTAAATTTCCCTCATGGGAAATCTAATAACAGCCTGCACCGTGTATAAGTTGATCAAAACTGTAACGCGATGAGCCCTGTTCTCCATAGTTTTTCTGCCCAGTAAAATCTTTTAACCGTAACTGAGGTATTGATCAGATTTTTTTTCTTTCGACATGCTTTATTTGCTGACATAAGATATGAATGTGAATAAGAGCACCCAGTTTTTCAAGAAAAATTTATGGGGAAAAGGTACTTTTCATTATAAATGCACTCAATTGTATTCATAAAAGTATTTAAATGGTTTTATGCTGGTTTTGTAGAGAAGTTTTATATGTTCACGTAAATACTATATAAAGTATACTGCGTTCTAGGAAAATACAGGTACTGCTTATTTAATTATACGTAGCCTTGGTGGCACAGTGGTTAAGAGCTCGGCTGCTAACTATACGTTGGCAGGTCGAATCTACCAGCCGCTTCTTGGAAACCCCGTGAGGCAGTTCTACTCCATCCTATAGGGTTGCTGTAAGTCCGAATTGACTTGACGGCAATAGGTTTTTTAACCATTAGTAAAGGCACTAAGCCACATAACTAAAAAGAAATATACTGATAACATTTAAAATATAGCAGACAACAAAACATACACACAAAAAATGATCAGCAAATGAAGCTCCATGCTGTGCATTACCATGGAAGCAAATACTGTTGCTGTATCTTGGTACTAAAAACTAAAAAACATGCCACAGTATCAAATGAATTTGAGAGAGTTCCTATACAGTACATGTAGACACAGTGTATATCAGTAAAAATTGAAATAAAGCAAGCAGTTAATACAATAAATTGAAATAAATTCCTTTGCAGGAAGCTATAATACATACAGACAAATATATCAGTAAAAACTGGAACAAAACAGCAAGATAGTACATTTGAAGAAACTCTGTTCGTGCATTGAGTAAAGGCAAACATTTTAATAAATATCAATGCACATTCAGCAACAGGAGGAAAATTGCATGATTATAGAAGCTAGTGTTTCAGTGGATAATGGACATGTAATGAGAAGCAAAGACTTTTTAAGTGTCATAAAGGTTTTGATCTTCACCTTCAAAACTTACAGAAATATTTGCAAAGCCTGAAAAACATTGCTTCTACTGGATTCTAAATGAGTCTCTTGGTCTTCCACCTTCACTGTATTAGAAACTGAATCAAAACCATCTTCAAATAATAAATCATACTTGGGGTTCCAAGAGCATTACTAATTTCATATTATTTAAACCATTTCACAATTAGCTCTTGTTTTACAACATTCCATGAAGTTTTGACTCATTCATACACTTGTGAAATTGTGAGCTTCTTCCTTCTTTTTGTATCAACTCAAAATCTGAAGCCTGCCTTCCACTCTTCCCTCATGAATCCTTTAAAATGGCTTCTTGATAGGGGCATCTCAAGGTTGGATTGGCTAGTTAAGTCTCCTGGAATTACAGCTGAGTCTTTCATTATACAGTCTGATGAACCAAAATTCATCCCAGACTAACACGGCAAGGATTCCTGGACCACATTTTGGCTGTCCACAATTTCATTTCTCCCTTGTTCATTCAACCTTTTGCATGAACGTAAAAATACATTGGGAATTCTTTCTTCTTAACTGGAAATAGGTTTCTTTTAAAAAATTAGAAAAAGTACCAGTTGCAGCAGTTTTGTGCCATTAACAAAACATGGTAATACAACTGTGAGGTATAATTTCTTATGTCCACAAGTTTTACTAGTAACAAATGTTATACCTTTGCGGTTGAGTCGAATGGCACATTGAATGTTAGAGGGACTTAGTTTCCTAGCAGTAATCACATACTCATGTATATTAGTTGTCTATTACTATGTAACAAACTACCCCAAAACCCAATGACTGAAAGCAACAATAAACATTATCTCACAGTTCCTGTAGGTCAGGGATTTGGTAGTGGCTTAGCTGGGAGATTCTGGTTGGGACCTCTTATGAGGTTGCAGTAAAAATGTCAGGTAGAATCTAAATAAAAGAAGCTAGACATAAAATACCACATATTGTATAATTCTGTTTATATGAAATTTCAAAAAAGGCAAATCTGTAGAAACAGGAAATAGATTAGTCATTGCCTGGGGCTGGAAGTGGAACTGGGGGTGACTGACTGCAAACGAGCACAAGATTTTTGGACTTGATAGAAATATTCTAAAATTAGATTGTGGTTGCACAACTCTGTAAATTTACTAGAAATAATTTAACACTTGAAATAAATGGATTTTATGTTAAATAAAATAAATTATAACTTTATAAAATAAATTATAACTTCAATGAAGCTGTTTTTTAAAAAAGGTCAGCCAGGGTTGCAGTCATCTGAAGGCTTGACTGGGACTGAAGGATATGCTTTCAAGATGGCACGCGCTCATGGCTGGCAAGTTGATCCTGACTCTTGGCAGTAGGCCTCAGTTCCTCATATGGCTGTATGAGTGTCCTCAAGACATGGCATCTGGCTTCTCTGACAGCTTGTGATCCAAGAGAGAAACCAAGGTGGAAACTTTTATAACCTAGCAGTCTCAAACCTAGTCTTGAAGGTCACATGGAGTCATTTCTACCACTTCCCTTGGTCAAAACAAGTTACAAGGCCAGCATCAATTCAAGGACTAGCGAAATAAATTTCACCTCTTGATAGGAGCAGAAAAGTCACGTTGCAAAGGGGTATAGGAGGAATTATTGTAGCCATCTTTGCAAACAATCTCTGTCATGGACCTAAATTCTACCTCTGATAAGCCCCATGGCTTTTATACTTTTAATTTTTTGCTTTATATTAGTGAAGAATATTACTGATATGATGGAAAAACTTGTATCTTTGCAATGATGTCTTTCTCCACTAGAAGCAGCATCACACTATTGTTAGTGACTATAGTTCAAACAAAACTAACTCACACCTTAAGCCTTTGGCTTTTTATCTCTCATGTGGAATGCACTGGATGCAGGATAATTTTTAAATACTTATTTCTGGAAAATGGATGAATCTTTATGAATCTTAAAAGCAGGTGAATATGGTGTCTTGATCTAGGTATGTTCTTTGTTGTTAGGATCTGAGAAGTCTGATCCTCTTAGAGGAATTGCAGGGAAGCATGACTCGTATCTTTATAGGCACCTATGCAATGGTTAAGCATTTGGCTGCTAGCCAAAAGCTAGGTGGTTCAAACCCACCAGCCACTTCAGGGGAGAAAAGACCTGGTGATCTGCTCCATGTAGATTATAGCTGAGGAAACCCTATGAAGCAGTTCTACTCCATCATATAGGGCTGTTGCAAGTTGGACTTGACAGCACACAGCAACAACAATTTATGAATATACTATGAAAAGTAAGGTGTTCTACGAATATAATTAATTTCCTTAAAGATTACTCTTTAATGATTTCATAAACTCATTTAAGTAAGAACTTGTTGTTGTTAGGTGCTGTCGAGTCAGTTCTGACTCCTTATGTACAACAGAATGAAATGCTGTCCAGTCCTGTACCATCCTCATAATCGTGCAATGCTTGAGCCCATTGTTGCAGCCACTGTGTCCATCTGTCTTGTTCAGAACCTTCCTCTTTTTCTCTGACCCTCTACTTTACCAAGCATGATGTCCTTCTCTAGGGACTGGTCCCTCCTGATAACATATCCAAAGTACTTGAGATAAAGTCTCATCACTCTAGCTTCTAAGGAGCATTTTGGCTGTACTTCTGCCGAAACAGGTTTGTTTGTTCTTCTGGATGTCCATGGTATATTCAATATTCTTTGTATTCAATAATCATGAATTCCCTGCGTATTCAATATTTTTAAGTGAGACATTAAGTGGGAACTATTTTTTTTAAATCTTTTGTCATTTGAATAATTATTATGTAAAGTAGACCAGAAGTGACAGGAACTGACCCGTTTATCTTTCCAACCTCATCTTTTGACATTTGTGACCTCTAAATATATGTTCCAGCCATACTACAGTACTAGGAATTCTCTTGCTCTCTCAAGCCTCTGCAAACCTGCTACTTCCCCTATCTAGAAACTCCCTCACCCCCATTACCACCACTGCCACATCCTTTGCCTGACTAACTTCTTCCTTAAAAATTCAATTCAGAAGCCACCATCTCAGGAAAACTCTGCCCACTGCGAATTAGATGCCTTTGCTATGCATCTATAGTGTTCCCTTCACTTACTTGTCTAGAGGACAGGTGTCTTGATGTAACGATGACTCCCAGTTCTTTTCTCCATTATCTGTTTTATCCCTATTAAAAGCAGTTGCTGTTGAGTCAATCCCAACTCATGGTGACCCCATGTATTTTATAGCAGAACGATGCTCCATAAAGTTTTCAGTAATTGATTTTTTTGTAAGTAGGTCACCAGGCCTTTCTTCCAAGGAGCTCTGGGTAGACCCAAACCTCCAACCTTTCAGTTAGTATCTGAGAGCATTAACCACTTAATGCCCTCAAGAACTTTTATCTCCCTATTAGAACTCTCAGTTTTTGTTGTTCCCATCAAGTCAATTCTGGCACCTGATGACTGCAAGTATACAGAGTACAACTGCTCCATAGGGTTTTCAAGGCTATGACCTTTCAGAAGCAAATCACCAGGCCTTTCTTCTGAGGCATGTCTGGGTGGGTTCAAACTGCCAAACTTTCAGCTAGTAGTTAAGCACTTAATCATTTATGCCACTCAGGCTAACTTCCCCAGTTTTTAGCTGAGTACATAGATGCCTGGGCATAGACTACATTTCCCAGCCTACCTTGCTGCTATTTAGTCATGTGACTAAATTCTGACCAGTGAGAAGTTAGCTGAAGCAGAATCAGCAGCTTCTGGAAATTTTCCTTAAAAGGTAACTATCATACCCTTTATTCCTTCATTTTTCCTTTCTCTATCCTGTTTTCCTAATATGTAGATGTGATGACTGGATCTTCATCTGGAACCATGAGGATGAGGGCCCAACTGTAGGGATAGCAAAGTAGAAGCAGCTTGAGTCCCAGACAATTGTGGAGCCCTGTTCCCAGCCCTGTACTGTTACATCTGAATTTTACAAGATAGAAATGACCTTCCATCTTGTTTAAGTCACTATTTTTTGTGTCTCTGTTACAATTGGCCGTATCCTACATCATACTCTTCGCCAAACCTGGAGAAGTGCCTAGAACACAGTAGGAGCTCAAGAAATATTAAGACATGTAGTTATTAACTGTATTGGGAGCATATTATGTAAATTGAGTTAGTGAAAATGTCACAAATATTTTAGAACTCACATACTTTCCCAAGGCCTCAGGAAATAAAATGCTATATCTTTGGGGAGGAGATAGGGTTCTCCAATCTAAGGCAAAAATAAGAACAATATTGACAGTGTAGAATATCTGGTATATGCAGAGTAAGGTTGCCAACTCTTCTTTGAAAAGATGATCCTTAGTTTTCAAATTGTTTTCTTCCAAATTGGGGGGAGGGATGTAAAATACCTCTGCTTTATAGAAATAAATATTATATTAAGAAATGTGATTTTTTATGTATATATTTCTACTGAGAAAAATAAAAAATTTGACAAACCTATTTTTATTCCTTCCCCCACTCCTCCTTTTTTCTCTAATGATCTCTGAAATCTAAAAATCTAGAAACCACTGCATCAGACAGTAAGATCCAGAGGCGTTTGAGAGCTCAAGAACACTGTCGTATTCATCTATTTTTAATCCTCCAAACCTCAGAAAGCTAGATGATACATACAGAGATAGATGCCGTTGAGTCACCTCTGACTGATCAAGACTTTTTGTAAAACAGAATGAAATGTTGCCCAGTCTCGTGTCATCCTCACATTCACCAGCATGTTTGAGTCTATTGTTGTAGCTATTGTGACAATCTATCTCATCTTGCTGGTCCTCTACTTCACCAAGCATGACGTCTTCCTCTAGCAATTGATCTTTCCTGATGACATGTCCAAAGCAAGCAATTCAGTCAATATTCTGTTGTAGGCCATAAGGTTTTCATTGGCTAATTTTTGGAAGTAGATTTCCAGGCCTTTATTCCTAGCCTAACTCTGGCAGCTCGGCTGAAACCCATCCACTATGGATGACACTGCTGGTGAAACCTACACCAAGACTTCCCCCTAGTCCACCATAGTCCTCCCCCACCTTGCAGCCCACCAAGCCACAGCTTCTAATTGCAGTTTGGCCCGACCACACCATGCCCGTAACCCTAGCTGCAGTTTGAATTTGGGGCCAGAATCCCACACATGTGTGAACCAAGATTTTGGAGCATGTGCAGGACCTAAAGAGCCGTGTCCTCAATCTGTCCTTGCACCTGAACATCACTGACATGATTCAACATCCGGACCTCCAAATATGAACACGGGAGGGGCTAAGGGCAGAGAATTCCAGGCACCAAACCCAACCCCCAGAGGCCATTGGAAATAAAAAGCTCCCCAACCCCCTCAGAGAGCAAGCACATGGCCATATGGTTGCTAGACCTCGAGTTGCTCCTTGTCTGCACAGACAATGAGTTTCTACTTTCTGTCTCCCTTGCAACTGGTGGTGTGGCATCCATCTTATTTCAATCGGCTAATAGGACAGGAATCCACTCGAGGGCACTGGGTTTTAATAGGACAGGAAAAGAACCCTCATTAGGTTACATATTTTGGTGACTGTGGCCAGGAATTGTGGACTCAGAAATCTGGGCAGTGAGTATCCAGACCCCCACTACCCCTTAAAGTGTGCCCTGACCCCATTTGGTTAGTAAGGGGTTTCAGGTGGCCACCATGATCCCTGCCCCACGATGAGGTCTGCCGGTCCCCACCTCAGCTCGGAAACAGAAACAGGAAGCTGGATGGGAAAGGCCTCTGAATGTGTGGAACCAGGTTGTTCCACTGGTCATCTGAGGGGGCTTAAAGTTCCCCCCGAGAGAGGTTACAGTCCCCTCTGGGGAGCTAGGCAAAGAAGAGGGTGGCAATAGCGCAGTCCTAAGACCCAACCCCAAGGATTGTAAAACAAGGGAAGTGGGGGTCGTAGCCCCTGGGACCCATCTTCAGCCTAGCTAGGGTCCCTTGCCCCATCTAAGACCAAGTATATAAGGTCACCCTGCCATTGGCGGTGATCTTTATCAATCTGTGATCACCCAAAGTTAATCAGTAGTTGATTGAGGGTATTTAAGTCCCTCAGAGTTTGCCCTGCCAAAGTGACAGTCTTTCTTTCAGAACACTCTTTTCCTCTTTCCCTTTCCTTCTCTCTGTCTCTGCTCTCTAATAGCAGAAAATGGGTAATTTAATTTATGGTCACTGATTTTGGTTAAGTCCTGGTTTTGATTTTGGTTTTTGTTCAGGTTTTGGTTTTTGATTTAAGAGATGTCCTTTTTGAGGGACCCCAGTGGTCATGGCCCCCAGACCGTCTGTTGGCCCAGGACAGGAACCATTCCCGAAACCAACTCTTCAGACATGGACTGGACTGGACAATGGGTTGGAGAGGGATGCTGGTGAGGAGTGAGCTTCTTGGATCACGTGGACACTTGAGACTATGTTGGCATCTCCTGCCTGGAGGGGAGATGAGAGGATGGAGGGGGTTAAAACCTGGAGAAATGGACACGAAAAGAGGCAGTGGAGGGAGAGAGCGGGCTGTCTCATTAGGGGGAGAGTAATTGGGTGTGTGTAGCAAGGTGTATATGCGTTTTTGTGTGAGAGACTGACTTGATTTGTAAACTTTCACTTAAAGCACAATAAAAATTATTTTAAAAAAAGATCCTTTTTGCATTAATATTCTTTGTCTGCCTGTCTAGTGGACAATTCTCTAGGTTGGGAGGGGAGCGTCCTTTTGTCTGAATGCATTTAAGGTGTTCTTTGTCTGTGTGTCTTCGTGCGAGTGTGTAGGTGTAGGAACAGGGTTAATCCTAAAAACATTCCAAAGCATTCACCCTTAAGGTGTACTTCAGAGAACTGAGATAAATTTGGTTATAATCATGAGAAAAAGAGGAAGTCCACCATGCCGCCAGAGTTAGTGATAAACAGCCCTTCAACTCCAGCAGCGCTCGCAGCTCGCCTTCTGGAACCTGTGCTAGGGCGAGGGGTGGGGAGGGGTGGCGGAGAGCGTGGAGAATTAACCAGGGAAGGCAGTTGAAATGTCCTGGGAATTTTCCCTTGCTATCTCCCCATACAAGCAGAGGGGACACCCTACTGAGGGACAAATGTGGCCCTGGGTGCCGCAAAGCTAGAACAGAACCAACAGGGAGGGCTAGCCCTCGGCCAGTATCCCTTCCACCAAACAACTCCACTAGCAAATAGGGGCCAGGTTCCCCTTCGTACAGCGGACCTGATTAACTGGAAGAATAATACCTCAGGATGTCAAGAGAAACCAAGGAAATTGTATGAACTGTTTACTGCCATCTTTAACTCTTTTGATTCCAGCTGGGCAGGCTGTCAATCTCTCTTAAGCACCTTCCTCCCCTCAACCCTGAAAGTGAGGAAGATAGTCCTAGACAAGGCCAGAGGAGAAGCCCAGAGGCAACAAGATGCTTGATGGACCAGAGATGCATTCCATGACATCTTCCCGCTTCAAGACCCCAGTGGGACCACATCGCACAGTGGAATTCCGTAAGCTCACCCAGTATTGGACTGTCCTTTAGTGGGCTTTAGATGTGGAGTGCCCAAGCTCTTAGATTGAAACAACCCTGCAGCCTTCCTCGAAAAAGTTAATAAAGCCTTTAGACAATATACTGATCAGGATTCAGAGGACCCAGCAAATGCTCACATGGTCAATAGTATTTTTATAAGACAATGTGCCCCAGATATTGGAAACAAATTTTGCAAAACAGAGGAGTAACTATGGGTATCAAACACCTAGCTGAGTTGGCTTTCAAGGTCTATAACAACAGGGAAGAAGACAAATGCAGGAAGTGCCAGGTTGCCCTACCGGCAACAGCAGCAACAGTACAGAAACAGTATAGGTCACCTAAGAAGAAAAGACCCCCAGAGCCAAGTGAGGCCCGGCCCTGATCCCCGCTGGGAGACAACCAGTGTGCATATTGTGAGTAAGAGGGCCACAGGGAAAGAGATTGTCCCAAGAGAAAGAGTGAGTACCAAGTAACTCAATATCAGACCGCCCTGGTTGGTAATCCCGGAGCATAGGTCCAATCTGTTGCAGCTCCAGATCTGGCCACCCCTCCTCCCACTCTGTCCCTGGGAGATTCTGTCCACTGTGACTGTGTCCAGACTATGGGCCTGGTCCATGCCAGCAGACCCACAAAATCAACCTCTAGCAGATGCCAGTATAGAGATCTTCATAGGTGGGAATAGCTTCATCAAGGGTGGCCAACAGAGTGGGCTACGCAGTTGTCAGCCACACCAAGGTCCTCGAGGCAAATGCTCTCCCAAATGGAACCTCAGCCCAAAAAGCTGAGCTGTTCGCAGTGATCCAGGCCTTGCAGCTGGCCAAGTCTAAGCGAGTGACCATTTATATAGATTTTGGGTACATGTTGTCAGTTTTACATGTATATGGGACTTTGTGGAAGCAAAGAGAGCTTTTAAATTGGGTGGGTAAAGAAATCAAACACAGCCAAAAGATTTTACAACTCCTTGAGGCGATGTCACTCCCTGCCACTCTGGCTGTGGTACACTGTAAAGAACATCAACAGAAAGATACAGAAGTGGCCCAAGGCTGACTTAGTGGCCAAGTGGGCAGCTAGAACCATGACCCCAGTAGCAGTGACTGGTTCTAGCTCACCACAAGCTACAGAAAGTAGCTGCAAAAATAGGGGCTGGACAGGGAGGAAACAACTGATGAAGTCTGGAAGAGTAAGAGGATAGAGAACATAAGAATGAAAAGAAAACAGAAAGGGAGAGAAAAGAAGTGGAATAGCTAGAGAAGGAAAAACAGAGAGAAAGGAAAAAGAATAAGGAAGTGAAAGAAAGGTGAGAAGGAAGTAGAAAGACAGGGAAAAAAGGGAGGGATGGTTCCAACTGGACTGTCCTGGGTTTCCAGGAAAAACCTAAATGTAAATATATTGATTTATTCTGCTACTGGATCAGGTTTTAGAGTCTTGTGAGCAGCTGGCTCTGCACCACTTGTCACTCTGTATGGTCCCTCTCAGTATTAAAGACCACTACTTACCAAAACAAAAGAGAGGCAACAAGATCTTCTTGGCAGCGTAAAAAGAGACTAAGCACCAGGAATATGTTCTGGAAGAAGATTACAGGAAAAAGGTAAATTAAACTATTGAAGCCCACCGGGTCAAACCTTGCAAGAAGACCTAATTAACATGGGCTAAGACCCTTCCCTTGGCTCTGCTCAGCACTAGGGTTGCACCTCAAACCAAACTTAAGGTAAGTGTTTTTGAGCTTATGTATGGGCGTCCCCTCCTTTGTAACTTGTGGGAGGGCTTGATTACCCTGGGTCCTGAAGCTAGAGACACGCACAAAGCTAGCTCGCTATTAAACAATATTTGTATTCTGTGGCAGGAACGCTTGACTCTATTTACAGGTACATGACACGACAGATTCTTGCATAACCTGAAGTCTCTCCATGTCAAGACCTGGAGCACTACAGACCCGCAGGAGAACAAACCCCCGGCTCTGCAATCAAGATCACCAAAAAGGAAGCGTGGATCCACCACTCTCACATCAAGCCAGCTCCTACTCACGATACCAACCAACAAGCCCTGCAGAACAGTAAGAATTGGCAGGACAGTAATAACTGAGACACTCAGGCTTCAGAGGATTTAAAGTGATAGACAATTGTGTCAGTTTATTGTCATCCCTTGGCGATTGTGCAGGTTGGTATTCATGACTCTGTTCAAGTTTACTACCTATATGAGGCCTTATATCCTGGTTATTTATTTCCGGTGTCTTTCTAGAAGAAAAACAGGGCCCCCAGAATGGCAGGATAATTATCTCATAAACACCTCAATCACTCTGCACTTAAAAGATCACTGGGTCTGCTTCACCCACCCCCCCCCCCACCATAACTAAAGACAATGTAGAGGCAGGTGCCCTCACCTATTAAAAACACCACTAGATTCCCCCATGTGATGGGGCTCCCCCGGGCCCATCTTTCATTAATTACAATAGAGACTTTGTCCAGCAGACTATCCAGGGTCTCACTGACTGCACTGCTAAAACCCCAGACAATTGAAATGAGACAACTTAACTCCAGGTTAATCTGACCAACCAAGTCTGTTACTTGGGGATACCTACTGAGAGAAGATATCCAGGAATTTCCCAAGAACTTTTTATTTGCTCCTTGACTACTGCTTGCCCAACCACATGGGGTCTCCACCCCTGGACACACTCATTTACCTCCAAAACTCATTTACAATGCCACAAAAATGAATAAATAAGTAAATAAATAAAATACCAAAGCCCCACATGCCAACCTGGGCTTTGTGGTCCCCCGGCCCTAAATTTGTGGAGCGACACTTGGCTCAGGTGACCTGGCGCCACCCTCAGTGGTTGTGCCTTACTGAATCCTTTTGTGCCCCTGGTAGATGTGTCTGAGTGTGTGGGTCTGGCTCGTGCCCAGGTAACCCCAGCCAGGCCTGTCATTGTTCTGGCTGTAGATGAACAGCTCCTTTCATTGGCCCTGTCACAACCACTGGTCAATGTTCCCTAAGATTTTTGTTTCTCTCAGGCACCAGGGTCTGCAAGTACTGGGCCTCCAGCCGAGCCTCTGGTTATAAAGAGGACGCTGAGTTTAATCCTAACTGTGGCAGGTGTAGTAACAGGGTTCCTGGCCTCTTGGGGAAGGTTCAAGCCCCTCCATAGTAAATGGCTACACAAGCTCAACCAAGGCCCAACTTCACAGGATATCTGGAATATAGTAAAGACAGCGATCCTGAACTTAAGACGGTGTCTTCCCCTTCTAAGATCCTTGGCCATGGTCGTCCTGCTGCTTGTATTCAGGCCTTGTTTGTTTAACCTTTTAGTAAAGTTTGTGTCTTCCAGGCTTTGGAAGTTCCACCTGCAGATGATGCTGTGGTGGGGATATCACCCTTCTCCCCTGAGCAGGATCCAGCTGGAGCCCAGTTCTATGCCAGTGCCCCTAGCCAGCAAGAAGAAACCTCAAGGAGAGACCTTCGGCCCCAAACCCCTTTTAAGATTAAAAGAAACCTGTTAGAGAGGGTATTGAAGCCTCTGCCGAGACTTCCCCTCACTCTGCCGCAGTCCACCCACCCTTCGCAGCCCGCCAAGCCACGGCTTCTAACTGCAGTTTGGCCTGACCACACTGTGGCCCTAACCCTAACGCAGTTCGAATTTGGTGCCAGAATTCCATGCACGCGCAAACCAAGATTTTGGAGCATGCGCACGACCTAAAGAGCTGTGTCCTCAATCTGTCCTTGGACCTGAATATCACCAACATGATTGAACATTCAGACCTCCAAATGTGGACATGGGATGGCTAAGGGCAGAGAGTTCTGGGCACCAAACCCAACCCCCAGACACCATTGGAAATAAAAAGCTCCCCGACCCCCTCAGAGAGCAGCACATGGCCTTATGGTCGCTAGACCCTGCATTGCTCCTTGTCTGTGCAGACAATAATTTCCACTTTCTGTTTCCCTCACAACTGGTGGTGTGGAATCTGTCTTATTTCAAATGGCTAATAGGACAGGAGAAGAACCTTCGTTCGGTTACCCTGGTATCTGAAACACTGATGGCATAACTTCAGCATCACAGCAACATGCAAGCCACCACAGTACAACAAACTGACAGACAGGTGGCAGTCTTACATAAAAACAAAACAAAAACCCACTGCCGTCGAGTCGATTCTGACTCATAGCGACCCTATAGAGGGTATGTTATATGTAAGTGTAATATACCTTAAGACCTCTCTGAATTTGAACCTGGTCATTTTAATCACCATGATGATTGTTCCGAAACCTCCAAAAGCAAATCAGATCTTAGCCTATCCCATAATCTTATCCAATAATTTGTTTCTCTTATTAAATTATTTCTCTTATCAAATCTTGTCTAGCTGACACTTCATTTTTCTATGACTGAAAACTTAGATGTTGAAGAACAAATGAACTAAAAAATAGGGTGGGGGCAGAGCCAACACGTGCCCTAGAAAGACATACCACATCATCCCTCTGCAACAAATACCCGAAAAAGTAAGTAAAACAGATACATATGTCAGTACTGAAACCCTAGACACCAAATGAAGGGATAAAGAACTAGATCAAACACTGAACGGAAGAAGAAACTGAAGGAAAACAGAGGATGAGGAGAGATACAGAGTGAAGGTCCCCTGACAACTAACATGACACAGTGTCACCGTCTTGGAACACCGGTGGGCGATGAATTACTTAATATGGCCCTTCTAGCCATGGTCTTTGTGACTCACACACAATGATTGGGTGGGACTATGCAAATAAGGTATATGAAACCTGTGATGGTGACTTGTCTTAAGCCAATTCCTAGTATTGATGTGTTGTAAATCCTAACCTCTACGTGTTAATGAGGCAGGGTTGGTGTGGGATGTATCTTGAGTCACAGCCTTGAAGGAGGGTGTGACTTAAGTACCACCCTTACTCAAGTTATGCCATTTTCTGGGGGTGTGGCCTGTACACAAGTTATATATGTGGGTACACTGATGGGGCTTTCTCTCCCCCCATCTGGATTCCACATCCAGTTCATCATCATCTAACCTCCAGTTCTTGGGACCTGGGCCAGAGACCTGCCATCTGAACTGCTGATTCTGGGATTCACCAGCCTCTATAGCCCTGTAGGCTGGCAGCCTATCATTTGACATGATTTGCCAGTTTGCACAGTTGTGTGAGAAAGCAGCCTGTGATATGACCTGTCAATTTGGGTTCGTCAGCCCCTGCAGCCACGTGGGTTAGGAGAATCCTATGCCTGATCCATGGATTTGGGACTTGCCAGCCTCCACAACCATGTGAGCCATTTCCTTGATACAGTTCATGAGTTCTGTAAGACGCTGCAGAAAATTATGAAAGAAAGAAAGGAGAGAGAGTACTGAGGGGAGCGGAAATAGTTGATGTTAGATGATGGAGTGGTACAGCAATTTGTAAAAGCTGGACATTTGCAACATCTTTAACCTCCGCCCATATGAACCAGATTTGTGCTGATCCTTATTTTAAAAATTATTCATTTAACAGACAACAATGACCCCAGACAGGGAGTATGAGAAGGCAACTTTATGGAACTCCCAAAAAGAGACAGAACTCCCACCCCATACAACATCACCCCTTCCAGCTGGCCCTTGCCATGCCACCACAGCTAGGGTCTCCCCAGCTCAGACCCACTGTCACACCGGGCCTGCACTGCCCCTCCCCTCCTGCCACTCAACTAGCTGCTGAACAGTGGGAAGCGAGCCCATACCACTCTCCAACCAACACCCTGTCTATGTGGTAAGGGGTTCTGAACACTCCCACATCACTGGACCAACATGAGGAAGCACACAGTGCCCACCCAGTCCTCCCTCAGCCACCTCAACAAGCCAGTGTACAGCGAGGTGGGCTTGCTGTGCCTGCTGCTGCCCTGCCCACCCAGATAAGGTGGTAAGAGCTATCATGCCCACAGATGTGAAAGCAGCAAAGAATGCATGGCCAGCCCACCCTGACATATCAAAACAAAACAAAGAAGCATTATGAAACAAATGAACACACGATCAATAAATATAGGAAATATTACTTAATGTATCAGAGACAGTAGGCAATACCTAAACATAACAAAAAGCAGGACAAAATGACTCCAGCAAGTGACCAAAGTAAAGAATCAGATGACCTTCTGGTGGAAGAAAAAGCAATGGAACTACCTATTGTGGAATTCAAAAGACTAATATTTAGGGATCTCTAAGAGATTTTTTTTTTTTAAGAGATTAGGAAAGAGATCAAAGAAAACACAGACAAAACCAAAGAAAAAGTAGAAAAAATTATGGAAAACATATACAAAACCAACAAAAACATAGCCAAAATCAAGGAAAACAGAAAAGCAATAGAAGAATTCAGGAAAATATTACAAGAACAAAACCTCAAATTAAATAAACAATTAGAAATCATACAAAATCACAATTAGATATCCAAAAGATAAACAACAAAATTTCAGAAATGGACAACTCAATACAAGGCTTTAGAAGCAAATTTGAAATAATGGAAGCAGAATCATTCAAATTGAAGAAAAATTCATGGACACCACTTTGAGGAAAAATTAGAGAAACGAATAAAGAAAATCTAAGAATTTTGTGGGACAAAATTAAGAGCAAAAATTTGTTTGTGATTGGACTTCCAGAACAGGGGGAGAAAATGGAAAACACTGAGAAGATTGTTGAACATTTGCTGGCAGAAAACTTCCCAAATATCATAAAAGATGAAAAGCTGACCATCAAAGAAGCTCAGTGAACCCCACATAGACCCCAAACGAAAGTCACCAAGACATATTGTAATCACACTTGCCAAAACCAAAGACAAAGAAAGAATCCTGAGAGCACCTAAAAAAGCCCAAAAAGTCACTTACAAAGGAGAAACAGTAAGACAAAGCTCAGATTACTCTGTAGAACCCATAAGCAAATTAGAAGGAAATTGGATGACATATATAAAACCCTGAAAGAAAAAAACCGTCAACTGAGAATAACATAGTCTGCAAAACTCTCTGTCAAATATAATGGCGAAATAGGACATTTCCAGATAAATAGAAATTAAGGAAATTTATAAAAACAAAATGAAACATGCAAGAAATATTAAAGGGATTCCTCTGGTTAGAGAACCAACAACATCAGACAACAACTGGTATCTAGGACACAAGACAGCATCAGCCAGACACCAACCTAGGCAAAGAACTCTCAATAATAAAACAAAGCTAAAAGGCTTAAAACAGGGGAACACAAACCTCAATTTGTAAATGACAACAACACCAAAGCAATAAAAAGGGAGAATAAAAGGTATAGGTGTAATACATTCAAGTGGAGAGGAAGTTGCGGTGATACCAAGTAATAAAAAACTGGTTCAAATTTAGGAAGGTAAGGGTAAACTTCAAGGTAACTACAAAGAAAGTTAACAAACCTACTCATCAGGAAAAAAAGAACATAAAATCTCACTAATAACAAACTCCAGAATAACAAAAGAAAAGAATATCCACCAAAAAAAGGAACACAGCACAGGAGAGTAGGAGGGACAAAGAAAATGTCAGCACCACAAAAAAAAGCATACCAATATGATGGCATTTAAACTCACACCTACAGAGAATCACACTGAATGTAAAAGGCTTAAATACAATTATAAAGAGACAGAGAGTGGCAGAATGCATAAAAAAGCATGACCCATCAATATGCTGTCTATAAGAGACACACCTTAGACATGAAGGTATAAATGTATTAAAAATCAAAGAATAGAAAAAAATATCAAACACACAGTAACCAAAAAAGGTCTGGAGTGGCAATACTAAGATAAAATAGACTTTAAGACAAAATCCACCATAAAAGACAAGGAAGGACATTATATAATGATTAAAGGGACGATCTACCAAGAAGACGTAACCTTAACAAATATCTATGCACCCAATGACAGGGCCCAGAAATATATAAAACAAACTCTAATTGCACTGAAAAGAGTAATTAACAGTTCCACAATAATAGTAGGACACTTCAAAATACACCACTCTCAGTAAAGGACAGAACACCTAGAAAGAAATTCAACAAAGATACAGGAGATCGACAGGCCAAAATCAACCAAAGTGACCTCATAAGTATATATAGAGCACTCCACCCAGCAGCAGCAAAGTATACATCCTTTTCCAACACACATGGAACATTCTCCAGAATAGACCACATTTTAGGCCACAAAACAACATTCCGTAAAATCCAACACGTAGAAATAATACAAAGCATTCTCTCTGATCACAGCACCACAAAAGGAGAAATCAGTTAATAGGAAGGGCAAGGAAAACAAATCAAATATACGGAAACTGAATAACACCTTCCTTAAGAACAACTGGGTGAAAGAAGAAATCAATGAGGGAATTAAAAAATTCCTAGAATGAAAACACATCATACCAAAACCTTTGGGACACAACAAAGGTAGTGCTCAGAGCTCAGTTTATAGCAATAAGCATACACATCAAAAAAGAATAAAGGGACAAAACCAAAACATTAGCCCTAAAACTCAAACAAACAGAGAATAGCAAAAGAAGCCCACATCTACCAGAAGAAAGAATATAATAAAGATCAGAGCAGAAATAAATGAAATAGAGAACAGAAAAACAATAGAAAGAATCAATAAGACCAAAAGTTGGTTCTCTGAAAAGATCAACAAAATTGACAATCCATTGACCAAACTGACTAAAGAAAAACAGAGAGAGCAAATAATCCACATATGAAATGAGACAGAGGACATTACAACAGACCTAACTCAAAATAAAAAGGTCATAACAGAATACTGTGAAAAATTGTACTCCAGCAAATGTGAGGACCTAGAGGAAATGGAAAAATTTCTGCAAACATACTACCTACCTGTTACGGATTGAATTGTGTCCCCCAAAATGTGTGTCAAATTGACTAGTCCCTGATTCCCAAGATTGTGTGACTGTCTGCCATTCTGTCATCTGATGTGACTTTCCTATGTGTTGTAAATTCTACCTCTATGATGTTAATGAGATAGGATTAGTGGCAGTTATGTTAATGACGCAGGACTCAGTCTACAAGATTAGGTTGTGTTTTAAGTCAATCTCTCTAGAGATATAAAAGAGAGAAGTGAGCAGAGAGATATGGATACCTCATACCACCAAGAAAGAAGCACTAGGAGCAGAGTGCATCCTTTGGACCCGAGGTGTCTGTTCTGAGAAGCTCTTTGACCCGGGGAAGATTGATGACAAGGACCTTTCCCAGAACCAACAGAGAAAGCCTTCCCCTGGAGCTGGTGCCCTGAATTTGAACTTCTAGCCTCCTAAACTATGAAAGAATAAATTTCTCCTAATTAAAGCCATCCACTTTTGATATTTCTGTTATAGTAGCACTAGATATCTAAGACACTACCTAAAGTAACATAAACTGAGATAGAAAATCTGAACAGATCCGTAACAAGAGAAGAGATTGAAGAAGAAATTAAAAAAAAAAAAAAAAACTCCCTCCCACCCCACAGGAAAAAAAAGAAAAGCCCTGGCCTAGACAGCTTCACTGGAGAATTCTACCAAACATTCAGAGAAAAGCTCACACCAATACTCCTCAAACTATTTCAGAACATAGAAAAGGAAAGAATACTTCTGAATTCATTCTATGAAGCCAGCAAAGACACCACAAAGAAAGAAAACTACAGACTAATATCTCTGATGAATATAGAGCCAAAAGTCCTCAACAAAATTCTAGCAAATAGAATTCAGCATCATATCAAAAAAATAACACACCACAACCAAGTGGGATACATAACAAGTATGCAAGGAGAGTTCAACATTAGAAAATCAATCATTGTAATCCACCACATCAATAGAACAAAAGAAAAGAATCACATGACTGTCCCAATACATGCAGAAAAGACATTTGATAAAGCCCAACACCCATTCCTGATTTAAAAAAAAAGAAAAACTCTCAATAAAATAGGAATAGAAGGGAAATTCCTCAATATAATAAAGGACATCTATACAAAACCAGGAAACTCTGGTGGAGTAGTGGTTAACTGCTACAGTTGCTAGCCAAGAGGTCGGCAGTTCGAATCTGCCAGGCGCTCCTTGGAAACTCTATGGGGCAGTTCTACTCTGTCCTATAGGGTCGCTATGAGTCGGAATCGACTCAGTGACAGTGGGTTCGGGGTTTTTGATACAAAACCAATAGCCAACATCATTCTCAATGGAAAGAGGCTGAAAACATTCCCCCTGAGAACAGGAATACAAGTGTGCCCTTTATCATTGCTTCTATTTAACACTGTGCTGGAAGTCCTAGCTAGAGCAATAAAAAAAAAAAAAAAAAATTGGGCAATATAAGGCAAGAAAAATGAATAAAAGCCATCCAAATTGGAAAGGAAGAAGTAAAACTATCCGTATTTGCAAGTGAAATTTTTTTTTTTATGATCCTATACATAGTGAACCCCAAAGATTCCACAAGAAAATACTGGAACTAATAGATTCGTCAGAGTAGCGGGATACAAGATCAACATACAAAAACCAGCTGGATTCCTATACACCAACAAAGAGAACTTCAAAAAGAAAATTAGGAGGACAATACCATTTATAACAACCCCTAAAAAGATAAAATTCTTAGGAATAAATCTAACCATGTAGGTAAAAGACCTATACAAAGAAAACTGCAAAACACTATTGCAAGAAACCAAGACAGACCTACATAAATGGAAAAACATACCATGCTCGTGGATAGGAAGACTCAACATTGTGAAAATTTCAATCCTAGCCAAAGGCATCTACATATATAATACAAGTCCAGTCCAAATACCAACAGTGGTATTTAACAAGATGGAAAAATTAATCACCAACTTGATGTGGAAAGGAAAGAGGCCCTGGATGAGCAAAGCATTACTGAAGAAAAAGAGCAAAACAGGAGGCCTCACACTACGTGTTCTCAGAACCTACTATACACCCATGGTATTCAAAATAACCTGGTACAGGTACAGCAGACGACATAGACCAATGAAACAGAATGAATAACCCAGACGTAAACCCATCCACCTATGGTCAGCTGAACTTTGACAAAGGACCAAAGTCCATTAAATGGGGAAAAATCGCAGTCTTTTTTAACAAATGATGCTGGTAAAGCTGGATGTCCACTTGTAGAAAAAAAAAAAAAAAGAAACATGACTCATGCCTCACACCAGATGCAAAAAAAAAAAAAAACTAATTCAAAATGGATCAAAGACTTAAATATGAAACCTAAAATGATGAAGATCATGGAAGGAAAAATAGCAACAAAGCTAGGGGTCTTAATACGTGGCATAAATTTAATAAAAATCATAACAAACACCAGCAGACAAACTAGATAACTGGGATATCCTAAAAATTAAACACTTATACTCATCAAAAGACCTTACCAAAAGAATAAAAAGAGAACCCACAGGCTCGGGAAAAAAAAGTTGGCTATGACACATCCAAAAAGGGTCTGATCTCTAAAATCTATAGAATACTTCAGCACCTCAAAAGCAAAAACAGAAATAATCCAATTTAAGAATGGGCAGAGAGATGAACAGACACTTCACCAAAGAAGACATTCAAGCAGCTAACAGACACATAGGAAATACTTGCTATCATTAGCCATTAGAGAAATGCAAATCAAAACAATGACATACCATCTCATCCCGACATTACTGGCACTGATAAAAATAATAATTAAAAAAGCAACAGAGAATAACAAATGTTGCAGAGGTTGTGGAGAGATTGGAACTCTTATCCACTGCTGGTGGGAATTTAAAATGGTACAAGCACTACGGAAAACGATATGGCATCTCCTTAAAAAGCTAGAAATAGAAATACCATGTGATCCAGCAATCCTACTCTTAGGAATGTATCCTAGAGAAATAAGAGCTGCCACATGAATAGACATATGCACACCCATGTTCATTGCAGCATTATTCACAATAGCAAAAAGATGGAAACAACCTAAGTGCCCAACAACAGATGAATGAATAAACAAATTATGGTACCTACACACAAAGGAATACTACACAAAGATAAAGAACAATGATGAATCTTCAAAACTTCTCACAACATGGATAACTCAAGGGCATTAATTATGCTGAGTGAAATAAGTCAATCACAAAAAGACAAACACTGTATGAGACCACTATTATAAAAACCCAAGAGAAGGTTTACACACATGTCATGAATTGAATTGTGTCTCCCAAACATATGTGTATCAAATTGACTTGGCCATGATTCCCTGTATTGTGTGATTATCCACCATTTTGTCATCTGATGTGATTTTCCTGTCTGTTGTAAATTCTACCTCTATGATGTTAACAAGGTGGGATAGGCAGCAGTTATGTTAATGAGGCAGGACTCATTCTACAAGTTTGGATTGTGTCTTGAGCCAATCTCTTTTGAGATGTAAAAGAGAGAAGATATCAGAGAGACAGGGGAGCCTCATATCACCAAGAAGGCAGCACCAGGAGTAGAGCACGACTTTTGAACCCAGTGTTCCTGTGCAGAGAAGTTCCTAGTCCAGGAGAAGATTGCTGACAAGGAATTTCCTCCAGAGCTGACAGAGAAAGCCTTCCCCTGGAGCTGATGCCCTGAATTTGGGCTTCTAGCCCACTAGACTGTGAGAGAATAAACTTCTGTTTGTTAAGCCATCCACTTGTGGTATTTTTGTTACAGCAGCGCTAGATCATTAAGATAACAGAGAAAGAAACAACCTTTGATGGCTGTGAGAGATGGGAGAGGTGGGGAAGGAAAAACACTAACTAGATAATAATCAAAAACCAAGCACATTGCTGTCAATTCCCACTCATAGTGACCCTATAGAAGAATAGAACTGCCCCCGTAGGGTTTCCAAGAGCCACTGGGGGATTCAAACTCCGACCTTTGGTTAGAAGCCAAGTTTTAACCATCAGGGTTCCTACTAGATAGTAGACAAGTGTTAACTTTGGTAAAGAAAATGCAATACACAATACAGGGGAAATCAGTGCAACTTGATGAAGGCAAGGTCATAGAAGCTTCCTAGACACATCCAAACACATTGAGGGACCAAGTATCTGGGGTTGAGTGCTTGAGACCATGGTCTCAAGGGACATCTGGATCAATTGGCATAACACACTTCATAAAGAAAATATTCTACACCCTACTTTGGTGAGTAGCACCTTGGGTCCTAAACCTTGAGAGCTGATATCATAAAAGACAGGAAGATATCAATCCAAGATGTTCATCGAACTCCACACAAGGTAGATTTGAAAAGAAAGCCACCAAGACATATTATAATCAAATTTGCCGAAATCAAAGATAAAGAGAGAATTTTAAGAGCAGCTAGGGATAAACAAAAAGTCACCTACAAAGGGGAGTCAATAACAATAAACTCAGACTGCTCGGCAGAAAACAGGCAGGCAGGAAGGCAATGGGATGACTTACCTAAAGCACCGAAGGAAAAAAATTGCCAGCCAAGGATCACACATCCAGCAAAACTGCCTCTCAAATATGAAGGTGAAATTAGGACATTTCCAGATAAACAGAAGCGCTAAAGGGAGTTTTTTGGTTAGAAAATCAATAATATCAGATATCAACCCAAGACTAGAACACTAGACAGAATAATCAGATGTTAAACCAGACAGGGAAAACACAAAAATAAAGAAAGACTAAAAAAACACTCAAAACACGGAAACAGCGATGTCATTATGTAAAAGAAGACAACTTTAAAATATTAAAGAGGGACTAAGAAGTGTAGTCATAGATCTTTTATATGGAGACGAAGACAAGGCAATATAAAGAAATAATATTTAGGTTTAAACTTAGAAATATAGGGGTAAATTTTAAGGTAACCACAAAAGAGAATAACTCTCCTACTCATCAAAATAAAACACAAGAAAAAAATAGAGACTCAGCAGAAACAAAATCAACAACAGCAAAGAAGAGGAAAAGACAGTATATAAAGATAAACTACTCAGCACAAAAAATTAAGCGAGAAAAGAAACTGTCAACCAAACACGAAAAAAAGACATAAAAAAGACAGCACTAAACTCATACCTATACATAATTACCCTGAATGTTAATGGACTAAATGCACCAATAAAGAGACAGAGAGTGGCAGAATGGATTAAAAAACACGATCCATCTATATGCCACCTACAAGAGACACACCTGAGACTTAGAGACACAAACTAAAATTCAAAGGATGGGAAAAAATATATCAACCAAACAACAATCAAAAAAGAGCAGGAGGGGCAATATTAATTCCTGACAAAATAGACTTCAAAGTTAAATCCACCACAAAGGATAAAGAAGGACACTATATAATGATTAAAGGGACAATTAGCTAGGAAGATATAACCATATTAAATATTTATGCACCCAATGACAGGGGTGCAAGATACATTAAAAAAAAAAAACTCTAACAGCACTGAAAAGTGAGATAGCTCTACAATTATAGTAGGAGACATCAACACACCACTTTCAGGGAAGGACAGGACATCCAGAAAGAAGACACTGAAGATTTAAATGCCACAATCAACGAACTCGACCTTATAGACATATACAGAACACTTCACCCAACAGCAAACAAGCATACTTTCTTTTCTAGTGCGCATGGAACATATGGAACATTCCCTAGAATAGACCACATATTAGGTCATAAAGCAAGCCTTAGCAGAATCCAAAACATTGAAATATTACAAAGCATCTCCTCTGAGCATAAGGCCATAAAAGTAGAAATCAATAACACAAAAAGCAGGGAAAAGAAATCAAACACTTGGAAAATGAACAACACCCTGCTCAAAAATGACTGGGTTATAGAAGACATTAAGGATGGAATAAAGAAATTCATGGAATCCAATGAGAATGAAAACACTTCTTATCAGAACCTTTGGGACACAGCGAAAGCAGTGCTCAGAGGTCAATTTTTATCAATAAATGCACACATACAAAAAGAAGAAAGGGCCAAAATCAAAGAATTAACCCTACAACTTGAACAAATAGAGAGCAACAAAAGAAACCTCCAGGCACTAGAAGAAAGGAAATAATAAATATTAGAGCAGCACTACATGAAATAGAAAACAAAAACAATTGAAAGAGTTGAGAAGACCAAAAGGTGGTTCTTTGAAAAATTAACAAAAGTGATAAACCATTGGCCAAACTGACAAATGAAAAACAGGAGAGGAAGCAAATAACCCAAAAAAAGAAATGAGATGGGTGATATTACAACAGACCCAACTGAAATTAAAAGAATCATATCAGATTACTGTGAAAAATTGTACTCTAACAAATTTAAAAACCTAGAAGAAATGGATGAATTCCTAGAAACACAGTACCTACCTAAACTAATACAAATGTAGGTAGAACAACTAAATAGACCCATAACAAAAAAAGAGACTGAAAAGGTAATCAAAAAACTCCCATCAAAAAAAACCCCTGGTCCGGATGGCTTCAGTGCAGAGTTCTACCAAACTTTCAGAGAAGAGTTAACACCACTACTGCTAAAGGTATTTCAGAGCACAAAAAAGGACAGAATACTACCAAACTCATTCTATGAAGCCAACATATCCCCAATACCAAAATCAGGTAAGGACACCACAAAAAAAGAAAATTACAGACCTATATCCCTCATGAACTTAGATGCGAAAATCCTCCACAGAATTCTCGCCAATAGAGTTCAATAACCTATCAAAAAAATAATCCACCATGACCAAGTAGAATTCATACTAGGTATGCAGGGATGGTTCAACATTAGAGAAACAATTAATGTAATCCATCATATAAATAAAACAAAAGACAAGAACCACATGATTTTATCAATTGATGCAGAAAAGGCATTTGACAACGTTCAACACCCATTCATAATAAAAACTCTCAGCAAAATAGGAATAGAAGGAAAAGTCCTCAGCATAATAAAGGCCATTTATACAAAGCCAACAACCAACATCACCCTAAATGGAGAGAGCCTGAAAGCATTTCCCTTGAGATCAGGAACCAGACAAGGATGCCATTTATAACAACTCTTATTCAACATTGTGCTGGAAGTCCTAGCCAGAGCAGTTAGGCTAGATAAAGAAATAAAGGGCATCCAGATTGGTAAAGAAGAAGTAAAAGTATCTCTATTTGCAGATGACATGACATTATACACAGAAAACCCTAAAGAATTCCCAAGAAAACTACTGAAACTAATAGACGAGGTCAGCAGAGCACCCAGATACAAGATAAACATGCAAAAATCAGTTGGAATCCCCTACACCAACAAAAAGAACATCAAAGAGGAAATCACTAAATCAATACCGTTTACAGTAGTCCCAAAAAAGATAAAATACTTACGAATAAATCTTACCAGAGATGTAAAAGACTTGTACAAAGAAAAATACAAAACACTTCTGCAAGAAACCAAAAGAGACCTACGTTAAGTGGAAAAACATACCTTGCTCATGGATAGGAAGACGTAACATTGTAAAAATTTCTATTCTTCCAAAGGCCATCTATAGATACAAAGCAATTCCGATCCAAGATCCAGCAACATGTTTAATGAGTTGGAGAAACAAATCACCAATTTCATATGGAAGGGAAAGAGGCCCTGGATAAGTAAAACAATACTGAAAAAGAAGAACAAAGTGGGAGGCCTCACTCTACTTGATTTTAGAACCTATTATCCAGCCACAGTAGTCAAAACAGCCTGGTATTGGTACCACAACAGATACATAGACCAATGGAACAGAATTGAGAACCCAGACATAAATCCATCCACATATGAGCAGCTAATATTTGACAAAGGCCCAAAGTCAGCTAAATGGGGAAAAGATAGTCTTCTTAACAAATGGTGCTGGCATAATTGGATATCCATCTGCAAAAAAGTGAAACAAGACTCATACTTCACACCATGCAGAAAAACTAACTCGAAATGCATCAAAGACCTAACTATAAAATCTATGACATTTCCAATCAGTGTCCAATCTCTAAAATCTACACAATACTGCAAAAACTCAACTACAAAAAGACAAATAACCCAATTAAAAAATGGGCAAAGGGTATGAACAGACACTTCACTAAAGAAGACATTCAGGTAGCTAACAAACAGATACATGAGGAAATGCTCATGAGCATTAGCCATTACAGAAATGCAAATCAAAACTACAATGAGATCCCATCTCACTCCGACAAGGCTAGCATTAATCCAAAAAACAAAATAATAAAGGTTAGGTAGGTTGTGGAGAGACTGGGACACTTTTTTTTTTTGGGTTGTGGAGAGACTTGAACACTTACACCCTGCTGGTGGGAATGTAAAATGGTACAACCACTTTGGAAATCGATTTGGTATTTTCTTAAAAAACTAGAAATAGAACTACCATATGATTCTGCAATCACACTCCTTGGAATATACCCTAGAGAAATAAGAGCCTTCACACGAACAGATACATACACACCCATGTTTATTGCAGCACTGTTTACAATAGCAAAAAGACGGAAGCAACCAAGGTGCCCATCAACGGATGAATGGATAAATAAATCATGGTATATTCACACGATGGAATATTACACATCAATGAAGAACAAGGATGAGTCCGTGAAACATTTCATAACATGGAGGAATCTTGAAGGCATTATGCTGAGTGAAATTAGTCAGCTGCAAAAGGACAAATATTTTATAAGACCACTGTTACAAGAACTCGGGAAACAGTTAAAAACAGAAGTGGATATTCCTTGATGGTTCCAAAAGGGGAGAGGGAGTGATGAAGGGAGGGAGGAAGGGAGATTTCCATAATTAGACAGTAGATAAGAACTATTTTACATGAAGGGAAAGACAACACACTATACAGGAGCAGTCAGCACTAAACCAAAAGCAAGAAGTTTCCTGAATGAACTGACCTCTTCAAAGGCCAGTGTAGCAGGGGCAGGGATTTGGGGACCATGGTTTCAGAGGACATCTAAGTCAATTGGCATAATAAAATCTATTAAGGGACATTCTGCATCCCACTTTGGAGAGTGGCGTCTGGGGCCTTAAACTCTAGCAAGCGGTCATCTAAGATCCATCAATTGGTCTCAACCCACCTGGACCAAAGAAGAATGGAGAACACCAAAGACACAAGGTAATTATGAGCCCAAGAGGCAAAGAGGGTCACATAAACCAGAGACCTACATCAGCCTGAGACCAGAAGAGCCAGATGGTGCCTGGCTACAACTGAGGACTGTCCTGACAGGGAACACAACAGAGAACCCCTGAAGGAGCAGGAGAGCAGTGGGATGCAGATCCCAAATTCTCATAAAAAGTCTAGACTTAACGGTCTGACTGAGACTAGAAGGACCCCAGAGGTCCCCAGACCTGTTGTTAGCCCAAGACAGGAACCATTTCCAAAGCCAACTCTTCAGACAGGGACTGGACTGGACTATGGGATAGACAATGATATTTGGTGAAGAATGAGCTTTTTGGATCAAGTAGACATATGTGACTATGTTGGCATCTCCTGTCTGAAGGGGAGATGAGAGGGTAAAGGGGGTCAGAAGGTGGTTGAATGGACATGAAAAGAAAGAGTGGAGGGAAGGGGTGTGCTGTCTCATTAGGGGGAGAGCATTTAGGAATGTATAGCAAGGTGTATATAAATTTTTGTATGACAGTCCTACTTGATTTGTAAACTTTCACTTAAAGCACAATAAAAATTTGTCCAAAAAAAGCTTGAGAGCAGCCATCTAAGATACACCTATTGGTCCCATCCTGTCAAGAGCAAAGGAGAATGAATAAAACCAAAGACAGAAGGAAAATACTAGATCAGAGGACTAATAGACCACATGAACCACAGCCTCCACCAGCCTGAGTCGAGAAGAACTAGGCGGTGCCCGGCTACCACTACAAGTGGCTCTGACAGGGATCACAATAGAGTCCCAAACAGAGTGGGAGAAAAATGTAGAACAAAATTCAAGTTCACAGAAGACCAGACTTACTGGTGTGACAGAAACTGGAGGAACTCCCAAGACTATGACCCTGGACGCCCTGCTAACTCAGAACAGAAGCCACTCCAAAAGTCCACCTTTCAGCCAAGGATTACCACAGCCCTATAAAACAGGTGCATGCTTCTTATTTCAATCAAATGTATGAGACCAAATGGGCAACACCTGCCCAAAAGCAAAGATAAGAAGGCAGAAAGGGACAAGAAAACTGTATGAATGGACGTGGGAACCTACAGTGAAAGGGTAGAGAGTGCTAACACATAGCGTGGATTGCAACCAATGCCACAAAACAATTTGTGTATAAATTTTTGAATGAGAAACTAATTCGTGCTGTAAATTTTCATCTAAACCACAATAAAAAAAAATCGGGTGGAACATGTTTTATTAATATAACATTGAAGAAAGAGCACAGGCTTTAGAATCAGAAGAATTTATGTTCAGATAGTGTCTCTGTCATTTACTCACCGTGTAACCGTAAATTAGTTAATTCTCTGATCTTCAGTTTTTTTAACCTGAGTAATGAGAAAAAACTACATTTCTAAAAATGTGATTGTAAGGATTAAATATAATAATATATGTCTATGGCTACTAACTAAAAGGTCAGCAGTTGGAATACACCAGCTCCTCCTTGGAAAGCCTGTGGGGCAGCTCTACTCTGTTCTATAGGGTCGCTGTTAGTCTGAATCAACTCGATGGCAACGGGTTTGGTTTCGGTTTTGTGTTTAAGATCAGAGTCCCTGGATGGCACAGTCAGTTAAGAGTTGTTGTTAGGTGTTGTCAAGTCTGTTCCAACTCATGATGGCCCTATGTACAGCTGAACAATGCACTGCCAGATCCTGAACCATCCTCACAATCATTTTTATGCTTGTGCACATTGTTGCAGACGCTGTGTCAGTTTGTCTCATTGAGGGCCTTCTTTTGTGCTGATCATCTATTTTATCAAGCATGATGTCCTCCAGGGACTGGTCCTTCCTGATAACATGTCCAATGTATGTGACACCATAATTCGAAGACATCAATTCTTCTTCCGTCTTCCTTATTCATTGTCCAAACACTTTGAGGGACAAAGTATCTGGGGTTGAGTGCTAGGGACTATGGTCTTGAGGGACAACCAGGTCAATTGGCGTAACATAGTTTATAAAGAAAATGTTCTACATCTTACTTTGGTAAGTATCAACTGGCATTTTAAAAGATTGTGAGAGGCCATCAAAGATACACATAAATGCATGAGGCAATTGAACACACCATGGCTTGGGTCAGGTGTATTTCAGTCCTTAAATTGACACCTTTGCTTTTTAACACTTTAAAGAGGTCTTTTGCAGTAGATTTGCTCAGTGCAATGCATCATTTGATTTCTTGACTGTTGCTTCCATGGGCATTGATTGTGGATCCAAGTAAAGTGAAATTCTTTTCTTTGTTTATCATGATGTTGTTTATTGGTCTAGTTGTGAGGATTTTTGTTTTCTTTATGTTGAGGTGCAATCCATACTGAAGTCTGTAGTCTTTGATCTTCATCAGTAAGTGCTTCAAGTCCTCTTCACTTTCAACAAGCAAAGTTGTGTCATCTGTGTATCGTAGGCTATTAATGAGTCTTCCTCAAATCCTGATGCCCTATTCTTCTTCATATAGTTCAGGTTTTTGGATTATTTGCTCAGCACGTAGATTGAATAAGTATGGTGAAAGGATACAACCGTAATGCACACCTTTCTTGATTTTAAACCATGCAGTATCCCCTTGTTCTGTTTGAATGACTGCCTCTTGGTCTAAGTACAGGTTACTCATGAGCACAATGCAGTGTTCTGGAATTCCTGGTCTTCACAATGTTAGCCATAATTTGTTATGATCCACAAAGTCAAATGCCTTTGCACAGTCAATAAAACACAGGTAAACATCTTTCCGGTATTCTCCGCTTTCAGCCAAGATCCATCTGACATCAGCAGTGATATCCCTCATTCTATGTCCTCTTCTGAATCTGGCTTGAATTTCTGTCAGTTCCCTGTTTATGTACTGCTGCAACCACTTTTGAATGATCTTCAGCAAAATTTTACTTGTATGTGATATTTGTGTTTATTGGTCCATAATTTCTGCATTCTGCTGGATCACCTTTCTTTCAAATGGGTATAAATATGGACCTTTTCTAGTCAGTTGACCAGGTAGCTGTCTTCCAAATTTCTTGGCATAGACAAGTGAGCACTTCCAGCACTGCATCTGTTTGTTGAAACATCTCAATTGGTATTCTGTCAATTCCTGGAGCGTTGTTTTTGCCAATGCCTTCAGTGCAGCTTGGACCCCTTCCTTCAGTACCATTGGTTCTTGATCATATGGTACTTCCTGAAATGGTTGAACATCGACCAGTTCTTTCTGCTATAGTGACTTTGTGTGTTCCTTCCATCTTCTTTTGATGCTTCCTGCATCATTTAATATTTTCCCCATAGAATCCTTCAACATTGCAACTTGAGACTTGAATTTTTTCTTTAGTTCCTCCCGCTTGAGAAATGCCGAACATGTTCTTCCCTTTTGGTTTTCTAGCTCCAAGTGTTCATTATAATACTGTACTTTGTCTTCTCAAGCCTACCTTTAAAATTTTCTGTTCAGCTCTTTTACTTTATCATTTCTTCCTTTCACTTTAGCTATTTGACGTTCAAGAGCAAGTTTCGGAGTTTTTTCTGACATCCATTTTGGTCTTTTCTTTCTTTCCTGTCCTCTTAATGATCTCTTGCTTTCTTCTTATATGATATCCTTGATGTCATTGCACAACTTATCTGGTCTTCGGTCATTAGTGTGCAATGCATCAAATCTATTCTTGAGATAGTCTCTAAATTCAGGCGGAATATACTGAAGTTCGTACTTGGCTCTCATGGACTTATTCTAATTTCCTCCGGCTTCAATTGAATGTGCATATGAGCAATTGATGGTCTGTTCTACACTTACGTACCTGACTACCAACCAGAAAGGTTGGCATTTCAAAACCACCCAGAGGTACCTCAGAAGAAAGGCATGGCGTTCTGCTTCCAAAAAGTCACAGCCTTGAAAACCCTTTGAAGCACAGTTCTACTCAGCATTCATGGGGCCATCATGAGTTGTAATCTACTCAATGGCAACTTGTTTGGTTTTGATTATGTTTAAGATCCAGCACACAATATTTGCTCAATAAAAATAGCTATTATTATCTACTTATTAAACTACCTTTTTTTATAAAGTAGTTAGAACTTTTTCAAAGTAGTTTTATAATATGAATACACAAAGATATTTTGACAAGAAAAATAGTAGCAGTTATATCCTTCTACCACCACTCTTTACCCTTCACCACCTTCTTGTCCAAGTGAAGAGCATGGTACTTCAGAGGTAGTCTTCAGGTAAGAAATTGTTCAGGTTGGTCAAGATGAAGTGTGAATCCTTGAAGACAATGACTTAGCCGTGCTAACCTGAAGATAAAGGCTTCGTCTAAATGAAATAATAAAAATTAACATGAATCAGGATGCCTGAGGAGTTCCAAGAGAATCCAGATTTCAGTCGAACTGGGTGTGGTCTCTGGTGAGTGTGGCTCTATTGGCATGTCCTAGGCTATAACCTAGCTACATGCTTAATGGGGCAAGGGATGTTTCCAGTAGAAGGAACAATGATTCCATATGCATCAAACTACCTTCATAGGTAGCTTGGCTTCCCAATCACATATGGAAGGACAGAATATATTGATACAGTGTTTTTGTTTGTTTGCTTGCTTTATTTTGTTTTTGTCATTATAAATAAATAAATAGGCAGTGTTATGGATTGAATTGTGTCCCCAAAAAATACATGTGGTAAATCCTAACCTCTAGGCCTGTGTTTTTAATTCCATTTGGGAATGGGTTGTCTTTGTTATGTTAATGAGGCAGGATTAGTATAGGATGTGTCTTGAGTCAATCTCTTTTGAGATATAAAAGAGACTAAACAAGCAAGCTAGGAAGCAGAGATGGGGGAAAAGAGACACCAAGCCACAGAAAGATGCCCCTGGAGCAGAAGCTCAAAGATACAATGACCTTCCTCCAGAGCCAACAGAGAAAGAAAGCTTTCCCCTAGAGCTGTGTCATGGATTGAATTGTGTCCCCCCAAAATATGTGTCAACTTGGCTAGGCCATGATTCCCAGTACTGTGTGGTTGTCCTCCATTTTGTGATTGTAATTTTATGTTAAAGAGGATTAGAGTGGGATTGTAACACCCTTTATAAGGTCACATCCCCGATCCAATCTAAAGGGAGTTTCCCTGGGGTGTGGCCTGCACCACCTTTTATCTTATAAGAGACAAAAAGAAAAGGAAGTGAGCAGAGAGTGGGGGACTTCATACCACCAATAAAGCAGTACTGGAAGCAGAGCCTGTTCTCTGAACCCAGGGTCCCTGCTTCTGAGAAGCTCCTCGACCAGGGGAAGATTGGTGACGAAGACCTTCCTCCAGAGCCCACAGAGAGAGAAAGACTTTCCCTGGAGCTGATGCCCTGAATGTGGACTTGTAGCCTACTAGACTATGAAAGAATAAATTTCTCTTTGTTAAAGTCATTCACTTGTTGTATTTCTGTTGTAGCATCACTAGATGACTAAGACAGGCAGTTTCTTATAAATCTTGTGTATGAGTTGGTGGTACTCTTGAACTTAATCAGCAGTTGGCAGGCAGAATTAAGTTTTTGGCATATTAAGCACTCTATAGTGGTTCTTAGGTATTGCAATGGGAAACCAGTTCATGAGGGGCTACCTAACATTCTCATTAACAATGATGATGGTGTGCTACGTGCCAAGTGCTGTGTTCAGTGATTTACAAAAATTTTCTCATGTAATCATCATAGCAGTTTCCTTTTACAGATTAGGAAAATGAAGCTTAGAGAGGTTAAGTAACTTGCTTAAGGCAACACATCTAATGAGCTAAGATTCAAACTAGGTCTATCTAATGTGGAAGCAAAAATACTTGATTACTCTTCTTCATATCTTCCATCAAAAAAATGATCTTCTTTGGATCCTTACAGAACTTCTCTAATTCATTTCTCTCTAATTGCATTAAAAATAAACACATTTTATAACTCAGACATGCCTCTTAGCAAGAGGTGCCATAGATTTACTTCAGGGGAATGTTATTCTAATTTTCTAAGGGGAATAATGTTGATACCAAAACTACAAACTAGTAAACCTAGAAAAGTCTTTAATAAATAACTAAACATAATTTGTGGCAATTACATATATGTTTTTATTATTATTATTTTTATATTTATTAGGAGCCAACAATGGTTCCCTAAACACAAGTCATGTTAAATTTACTTAAGGTCTGTTTTTTCAATAGCATAACTAGCTTGGTAAATACAATACCCATAACCCATTGCCCACAAGTCAATTCGAACTCATAATGACTCTATAGGACAGAGTAGAACTGCCCCATTAGGCTTCCAAGACTGTAAATCTTTACAGAAGTAACTGCTACATCTTTCTCCTGAGTAGCAGCTGGTAGGTTTGAACTGCTGACCTTTGGGTTAGCAGCTGAGCCCTTAACCACTTAACCAGGGAGCCTCAGTAAATGTCACAGACATTTATTTTATTTCAGTAAGAAATTTGAAAAAAATCTCTGCTGGATTATCACACCAAAATATATGCTGACCAAGGGCCCAAAAGGCCTTTACAAAATGTAGGTCCCTTGGTAAATTCACTATTGTTGAGGCTCTGACCTTCAGCCTTGCCAGCTAGGAAACTCAATCTCTTCGTGCTTACAAAACCCATAAGAAACTAATGATTAAAATCCAAATACATTTTATGTCAATGTTGCTATTAGGTGCCATAGAGTAGGTTCTGACTCATAGCAACCCTATAGTAGAACTATCCCATAGGGTTTTCTAGGCTATAAGCTTTATGGAAGAAGATCACTAGGTCTTTTTCTCCCGTGAAGCCACTGGTAGGTTCAAACAGCAGACATTTCAGTTAGCAGCTGAGTGCTTAACCATTGTGCCACCAAACCCATTGCTGTCAAGTCCATTCCAACTCATGGCAACTCTATCAGACAGAGTTGAATTGCTCCATAGGATTCCAAGGAGCAGCTGGCAGATTCAAACTGCCAACCTTTTTGGTTCACACCTTGTCTTAGGCTGGGTTCTCTAGAGAAGCAAAACCAATAAAGCATATAAATACATATAGGGAGAGATCTATATCAAAGAAAAACAGCTCATGTGATCCGAGAGGCTGGAACTTCCCAACTTTGTGGATTAGGATAGAGGCTTCTCCCAATTCACATAGCTGCAGGGGCTGGCGAACCCAAGATTGGCAGGTTAGAAAGCAGGGCTCTTGCTCACAGGCTGTGAATATCCACGAATCCCAAGATGGGCAGACAAGACTGCAAGGCTTCTCCTGATTCATGTAGCTGCAGGGGCTAGCAAACTCAAGGTTGGTAGGTTGGAGAGCAGGAAACCATTCACAGGGTGTGAAGATCAAGAATCCCAAGATCGGCAGATAAGCTGATAGCTCAGGTCCCAAGAACCAGAGGTCAGATGGACAAGAAACAGTCTCAGGTTCCAGAGTGGGCAAAAGGCAGAACGTCTGATATATTCGGATGCAGGCCATACCCCCAAGGAAACTCCCCTTCAACTGATTGGCTAGTCACAGCAGATCCCATCATGGGAGTGATCACATATAAACACTGAGAATCATGGCCCTGCCAAGCTGACACAGAATGTTAACCATCACACACCTGTAGCAAACATCAGCTCTTAACCAGTGCGCCGCCAGGGCTCCTTTTATGTAAATAATACTATATTAAAATATATTTTATATACAGAAAAAAAACCCCACAAATCTTAAGTGTAGAGCTTGGTAAATTCTGACAAATGTATACACAGATGTACAGGGGTGTATTAGCCAATAGGCAAGGTAAGCACCGTGCTTACCTTGCTTACCAGATCATTGTAGTTAACAATTCCACATTTTTCACCACATCAAAAAGGCTGCTTCTATGTATGGCTGGCATCTGTCTCTCTCCCAACCCCACAGCACCTTCCTACAGAATCATAGCCTCTTGTTAAATTTACAATCCCTGACAGGGTCGGATTACCCAGTGAGCAAGGTAAGCATGGGCTTACTTCTACTCACTAACCTGTAGTGAACAGTTTCACATGTTTCTCACATGTGAAATTGTTCATTACAAGTAAACCCGTGCTTACCTTGCTTATTGGGTAATCCATTCCTACAGAGGTAACCATCAAGATGTAGATCATTCCCATCATTCCAGAAAATGTCTTCATTACCCTTTCCAGTCAATACCTACACCTCCCAGACGTAACCACTATTCTCATTTCTACCAACATACATTAATTTTACCTGCTCTTGAGCTTTACATATGTGAAATTATGCTGTATGTACTCTCTTCTGTCTGACTTCTTATGCTCTACATTATGTTTGTGAAATTCAGGTTTTTTGTTCTTGTTTTTTTTAATAACTATGCAGTACTCCTTTGTAAAGGTCCCTAGGCAGCACAAATGATTTGCACTTGACTGCTAACCTAAAGGCTGGTGGTTCAAACTCACCCAGAGTTTCCACAGATGAAAAGGCCTAGTGATCTGTTTCCATAAAGATTACAGGCAAAAAACAAAAAACCTATGGATACATAAACAGAGTGGAATACTACACAGCTATAAAGAAAAATGATGAGTTCTCAAAACATAACATGGATGAATCTGGAGGACATAATGCTGAATGAAATAAGTCAATCACAGAAAGACAAATATTATACAGCTTCACTTATATATAAAAAGACAAGAGTAGATATACATACAGAAAGCAACATACTTTGGTGGTTACCAGGGACAGTAACAGTCTAGATAGTAGATATTTTTTATTTTTGGTGATGAGAAAGCAATACCAAATATGGGTGAAGTCTGCACAACTTGACCAAGGTAAATGATGACACTAAGAAGTATATTAAAATAAGGGACAATTTTGGTGAATGCTATAATATATACAATTTTGTAACAACGGTAATAACCAAAAAATATGTGTGTGGTTACGTAGGTAGATATGTATGTGTATAAGAAGGTACATGTGAGTATATGGGTGTGCATGTATAGGTGTATCCATAGGCATATGTGTGTGCTGCATATATATTCATATATATATATATATATATAAAATAAAGCACAAAAAACCAACCCATTGCCATTGAGTTGATTCCAACTCAAAGCAACCATATAAGACAGAGTAGAACTGCCCCATATGATTTCCAAGGAGTGCCTGGTAGAATCGAACTGCTGACCTTTTGGTTAGCAGCTGTAGCTCTTAGCCACTACTCCACCAGGGTTTCCAATAAAGCACTTGGGGGCACAATTACGGATACTTCCTAGGTATAATCAAACACCTCTTGGGATTGGTTTACTTGGTTTGAAGGCTTAGGACCATAGTCTCATGGGATACCTTGGTCAATTGGCATAACATAGTTCATAAAGATAATGTTCTACATCCTATTTACCAAGTAGTGTCTCATAAAAGCTTGTGAGTGGCCATCTAAGATACAACTTTCGGTCTACTCATCTGGAGCAAAAGAGAAAGAAGGAAACCAAAGACTCAAAGAAGAAACACTAGTACCAGGACTAATAGCCCACATGAACCACGGCCTCATCAATCCTGAGATCAGAAAAACTATATGGCACCCTGCTATCACTACCAACAATTCTGACCAGGGACACAGTAGGTGGTCCCAGATAGAATGGAAGAAACATGCAGAACAAAACTGAAATTCCTAAAAAAAGGCCAGACTTACTGGACCAGTAGAGACTAAAAGAATCCCCAACACTATTGCCCTGAGATACACTTTAAACTTAGAGCTGAAGCCACTCCCAGAGGTCACCTTTTAGCCAAATAACAAATTGGCTCATAAAATAAGCAATATTAACCATGAGTACTACACTCCTTTATATAATCCTCTGTATGAGACCCAACAGTCAAGATTCACCCTAAAGCAAAGAAGAGAAGGTAAGGGGTGGCAGGGAAGCTAGATTAATAGAAACAGACTAACCAGAAGGGGAATAATGAGAGTGCTGATACATTGTGAAAAATTTAACAAATGTCACTGAACAATATGTACAGAAATTGTTAAATGGGAACCTAATTTGCTGTGTAATCTTTCACCAAAAACACAATAAAATATTATAATATTTTATTTAAACCCTATGAAGCAGTTCTACCCAGCATACAAGGGGTTGCCATCAGTCAGAATCAACTCAGTAGCAATGAATAACAGCAACTTCTTTGTTTAGATACAGTAGTTCATCTATTTTGTTGATGGACATTGGGATAGAACATCATAATCAATTTTCAACGAAATTTGCTAGATTTCAAATGTAACATACTGGTGGCCTGAACATTAGGGTCAGTCTGACTAGCCTTTTCTCTCCCCATTGGTTCATTGCATAGGAAGCTGAATTTTCAGAAAGTGTCTGGATAAGTTTGGAATCAGAGAGAACAAGGAAGTTGGTTACATGATTCGAATCTTCAGCTTTCAACAGGGCTTCTTACATAAGGCTGGATGGATAAGGCCAATATTTGCCTCACAGATTCTCCTTTATATTTGTCTCTCAACAGTTGACTCCACACACTTGCAATTGACACACCATCTCTTTAGGTACATTCACATTAATCTGAGGCATTTCTCTCTTTAAGGATATACTTTGCATCTTTGCATATCTCTGCTTCTGACTTTTAGTTAAATTATCTGAAGTCCCTCTTTACTCTCAGTTATGGGTGGAAGCCTTCACTGTACCTTGGCCTAGTAGATCACCTACAGGATTTATCCCACAAGTGATGGTTAATGCCTCTCTGGCTACCTGGAGGAGTCACTTTGGAGGCAGTCCCTGCCTCTGCCTGACTCTGCAAAGTTTGAATGTAGACACTAAAAGTGTTATTGTCAAATCTGTAGATAGCCAGGATAGCTGACGCGAGAGCTGACAGAATGAAAATTCAAAATTATTTAAACAGACTGAAAAGTAAAACCAAACCGACAATATGCATATAAAGAATTAGACGTAGGTTCAAAAACATAAACCACAGAACAGTTTGGGAGAAACCTGGTTTGTCAAAATACCAGTTTCAATCCAGAGTTTTGCAAAAACTATTGCTTTAATAGGAACATTGTTTGTTGTACTGCATTGATTCAGACCTTATCTGGGGAATAATTTTCAATTCTACCTGCTACAATTTAATTCTGATAAGTGAATTTGTAGAGAGAGACCAGCACTAATTTATTCACTCAAAAAATATTTCGGCAAACACTTTAAGCTCAGCACTGACATAGTGGTAGGAATATAACAGTGAAGGGAATGACTAAGGCCTGCCTCATGGTGCTTATGTTCTAGAAGGAAAGACAGAAAATAAGTAAATTAAAACAAAATGTGGTAGGTCCAGAGAAGTTCAATAAAGAAAAATAAAACAAGGTAAAGAACAGAGAGAGAAAAGAAGATAGCAGTTATTTGGGATAAAGTGACTAGAGAAGGCTTCTCCAAAGAGGTGACATTACAATAGACACCTTGAATGATATAAGGTAGGGGCTGGCAAACTGTGGTCCATGGACCACATTTAAACTACCACCTATTTTTGACCTTAGATTGCTCATGAGTGTGGTGGTTGAGGTTGTATGTCAACTTGATGAGGCATGATTCTCAGTGGATTGGCAGTTATGATATAGTTTGGTAGCTATGTAATGATGTAATCACCTCCATAATAAGATAGAATGTTATCACCTCCATTATGAGATCTGTTACAAGCAGCCAGTCAATTGAAAGGGAGTTTCCTTGGGGGTGTGGCCACATCCAACATAGGTAGATTTTCTGGCAAAGCTCGTTGGCTCTGCTTGCTCTGGATCCTGCAGCTCTTTCCTGTCCATCTGACCTCTGGTTCTTGGGACTTGATCTAGCAGCTTACCTGACAATCTTGGGATTCATCAGTCTCCACAGCCTGTGAGCCAGAGGACTTTTGTCTGACCTGCCATTCTTGGGTTCCCAGCCTCTGCAGCTACATGACACAGGAGAAGGCTCCAGCCTGAGCCACAAACTTGGGACTTTCCAGCTTATACAACCACGTGAGCCATTTCCTTGATATAAATCTCTCTATTTTTTATGTAGCTATTTATACACCTCACTGGTTTTGCTTCTCTAGAGAACCCAGCCTAAGACATTTGGTACCAAAAGTGGTTCTAGAGAAATAAAATTGTAACAATGAGTTTTCTTAATTGGTTCTGAACTGTGATTGGTTTTTTTTTTTTACCTTTTTTTTTTTAATTAACTTTTATTGAGCTTCAAGTGAACGTTTACAACTCAAGTCAGTCTGTCACATTTAAGTTTACATACATCTTACTCCGTACTCCCATTTGCTCTCCCCCTAATGAGTCAGCCCTTCCAGTCTCTCCTTTCGTGACAATTTTGCCAGCTTCCCACTCTCTCTATCCTCCCATCACCCCTCCAGACATGAGATGCCAACACAATCTCAAGTGTCCACCTGATATAATTAGCTCACTCTTCATCAGCATCTCTCTCCCACCCACTGTCCAGTCCCTTTCATGTCTGATGAGTTATCTTCAGGGATGGTTCCTCTCCTGTGCCAATAGAAGGTCTGGGGACCATGGCCGCCGGGATTCCTCTAGTCTCAGTCAGACCATTAAGTATAGTCTTTTTATGAGAATTTGGGGTCTGCATCCCACTGATCTCCTGCTCCCTCAGGGGTTCTCTGTTGCGCTCCCTGTCAGGGCAGTCATCGATTGTGGCCGGGCACCAACTAGTTCTTCTGGTCTCAGGATGATGTAGGTCTCTAGTTCATGTGGCCCTTTCTGTCTCTCGGGCTCTTAGTTTGCGTGTGGCCTTGGTGTTCTTCATTCTCCTTTGCTCCAGGTGGGTTGAGACCAACTGATGCATCTTAGATGGCCGCTTGTTAGCATTTAAGACCCCAGACGCCACATTTCAAAGTGGGATGCAGAATGTTTTCATAATAGAATTATTTTGCCAATTGACTTAAAAGTCCCCTTAAACCATGGTCCCCAAACCCCCGCCCTTGCTCCGCTGACCTTTGAAAAAAAAAAAAAATTTTTTTTTTTTTAAACACTCATTTTATCCCGGAAACTTCTTTGCTTTTGGTCCAGTCCAATTGAGCTGACCTTCCATGTATTGAGTGTTGTCTTTCCCTTCACCTAAAGCAGTTCTTATCTACTAATTAATCAATAAAAAACCCTCTCCCTCCCTCCCTCCCACCCTCCTCGTAACCACAAAAGTATGTGTTCTTCTCAGTTTTTACTGTTTCTCAAGATCTTATAATAGTGGTCTTATACAATATTTGTCCTTTTGCCTCTGACTAATTTCACTCAGCATAATGCCTTCCAGGTTCCTCCATGTTATGAAATGTTTCACAGATTTGTCACTGTTCTTTATCGATGCGTAGTATTCCATTGTGTGAATATACCGCAATTTATTTACCCATTCATCCGTTGATGGACACCTTGGTTGCTTCCAGCTTTTTGCTATTGTAAACAGAGCTGCAATAAACATGGGTATGCATATATCTGTTTGTGTGAAGGCTCTTGTTTCTCTAGGGTATATTCCGAGGAGTGGGATTTCTGAGTTGTATGGTAGTTCTATTTCTAACTGTTTAAGATAACTCCAGATAGATTTCCAAAGTGGTTGTACCATTTTACATTCCCACCAGCAGTGTATGAGTTCCAATCTCTCCGCAGCCTCTCCAACATTTATTGTTCTGTGTTTTTTAGATTAATGCCAGCCTTGTTGGAGTGAGATGGAATCTCATCGTAGTTTTAATTTGCATTTCTCTAATGGCTAATGATCGAGAGCATTTTCTCATGTATCTGTTAGCTGCCTGAATATCTTCTTTAGTGAAGTGTGTGTTCACATCCTTTGCCCACTTCTTGATTGGGTTGTTTGTCTTTTTGTGGTTGAGTTTTGACAGAATCATGTAGATTTTAGAGATCAGGTGCTGGTTGGAGATGTCATAGCTGAAAATTCTTTCCCAGTCTGTAGGTGGTCTTTTCACTCTTTTGGGGAAGTCTTTAGATGAGCATAGGTGGTTGATTTTTAGGAGCTCCCAGTTATCGGGTTTCTCGTCATCATTTTTGGTAATGTTTTGTATTCTGTTTATGCCTTGTAATAGGGCTCCTAGAGTTGTCCCTATTTTTTCTTCCATGATCTTTATCGTTTTAGTCTTTATGTTTAGGTCTTTGATTCACTTGGAGTTAGTTTTTGTGCATGGTGTAAGGTATGGGTCCTGTTTCATTTTTTTGCAAATGGATATCCAGTTATGCCAGCACCATTTGTTAAAAAGACTATCTTTTCCCCAATTAACTGACTCTGGTCCTTTGTCAAATATCAGCTGCTCATACATGGATGGATTTTTATCTGGGTTCTCAATTCTGTTCCATTGGTCTATGTGCCTGTTGTTGTACCAGTACCAGGCTGTTTTGACTACTGTGGCTGTATAATAGCTTCTGAAATCAGGTAGAGTGAGGCCTCCCACTTTCTTCTTCTTTTTCAGTAATGCTTTACTTATCCGAGGCTTCTTTCCCTTCCATATGAAATTGGTGATTTGTTTCTCCAACACATTAAAAAATGACACTGGAATTTGAATCAGAAGTGCATTGTATGTATAGATGGCTTTTGGTAGAATAGACATTTTTACTATGTTAAGTCTTCCTATCCATGAGCAAGGTATGTTTTTCCACTTAAGTATGTCCTTTTGAATTTCTTGTAGTAGAGCTTTGTAGTTTTCTTTGTATAGGTCTCTTACATCCTTGGTAAGATTTATTCCTAAGTATCTTATCTTCTTGGGGGCTACTGTGAATGGTATTGATTTGGTTATTTCCTCTTCGGTGTTCTTTTTGTTGATGTAGAGGAATCCAAGTGATTTTTGTATGTTTATTTTATAACCTGAGACTCTGCCAAACTCTTCTATTAGTTTCAGTAGTTTTCTGGAGGATTCCTTAGGGTTTTCTGTGTATATAATCATGTCATTTGCAAATAGTGATAACTTTACTTCCTCCTTGCCAGTCCCGATACCTTTTATTTCTTTGTCTAGCCTAATTGCCCTGGCTAGGACTTCTAGCACGATGTTGAATAAGAGCGGTGATAAAGGGCATCCTTGTCTGGTTCCCGTTCTCAAGGGAAATGCTTTCAGATTCTCTCCATTTAGAGTGATATTGGCTGTTGGCTTTGCATAGATGCCCTTTATTATGTTGAGGAATTTTCCTTCAGTTCCTATTTTGGTGAGAGTTTTTATCATAAATGGGTGTTGGACTTTGTCAAATGCCTTTTCTGCATCAATTGATAAGATCATGTGGTTTTTGTCTTTTGTTTTATTTATGTGATGGATTACATTAATGGTTTTTCTGATATTAAACCAGCCTTGCATACCTGGTATAAATCCCACTTGATCAGGGTGAATTATTTTTTTGATATGTTGTTGTATTCTATTGGCTAGAATTTGTTGAGGATTTTTGCATCTATGTTCATGAGGGATATAGGTCTATAATTTTCTTTTTTTGTAATGTCTTTACCTGGTTTTGGTATCAGGGAGATGGTGGCTTCATAGAATGAGTTGGGTAGTATTCCGTCATTTTCTATGCTTTGAAATACCTTCAGTAGTAGTGGTGTTAACTCTTCTCTGAAAGTTTGGTAGAACTCTGCAGTGAAGCCGTCCGGGCCAGGGCTTTTTTTTGTTGGGAGTTTTTTGATTACCATTTCAATCTCTTTTTTTGTTATGGGTCTATTTAGTTGTTCTACTTCTGAATGTGTTAGTTTAGGTAGGTAGTGTTTTTCCAGGAATTCATCCATTTCTTCTAGGTTTTCAAATTTGTTAGAGTACAATTTTTCATAATAATCTGATATGATTCTTTTAATTTCAGTTGGTTCTGGTGTGATGTGGTCCTTTTCGTTTCTTATTCGGGTTATTTGTTTCCTTTCCTGTATTTCTTTACTCAGCCTAGCCAATGGTTTATCAATTTTGTTAATTTTTTCAAAGAACCAGCTTTTGGCTTTGTTAATTCTTTCAATTGTTTTTCTGTTCTCTAATTCATTTAGTTCAGCTCTAATTTTTATTATTTGTTTTCTTCTGGTGCCTGATGGATTCTTTTGTTGCTCACTTTCTATTTGTTCAAGTTGTAGGGACAGTTCTCTGATTTTGGCTCTTTCTTCTTTTTGTATGTGTGCATTTATCGATATAAATTGGCCTCTGAGCACTGCTTTTGCTGTGTCCCAGAGGTTTTGATAGGAAGTATTTTCATTCTCGTTGCACTCTATGAATTTCCTTATTCCCTCCTTGATGTCTTCTATAACCCAGTCTTTTTTCAGGAGGGTATTGTTCATTTTCCAAGTATTTGTTTTCTTTTCCCTAGTTTTTCTGTTATTGATTTCTAGTTTCATTGCCTTGTGGTCTGAGAAGATGCTTTGTAATATTTTGATGTTTTGGACTCTGCAAAGGTTTGTTTTATGACCCTCTGATTAGTTTTAAAGATGCTAATGACTCTGTTTCCACAGCTTGAAGTGGCAACAGACATATGCAAAATATCACCACCAATAGATCAGGTATTGAAGAGAGGCAAAGCTCTGTGTGATTGCATGTTTGATACCTTTCTACAATTTTGTCAGAATGAGAAGTATGAGGAAGGTAGTTGGTTAGTCTTATTTTTGCTAGACAAAGTGGGGAAAGAAAGAGATGAGCTCCAGGCTTCAGATTCATAGCTCAAGCACCATATAAATGACCTCAAATTTTCCACTTGTGCCTTGAAAGAAAGCCTTTTTTCTTATAGTAACAGAGGTGATATTGCCAAAAACCAAATCCAGAGTTTTATCATAACAGTGGCTGAGTTACCATACCAATTGAATTCCCAACCTTGAGTGGTGTGTGAGGTTAAAGTGCAGACACTGATTAAGAACTGGGATCATAAAACTTGGGATAAGAACAGATGGGCAGATAATCAGGAAGCTGGGGATGCTGAGCCCCTAAATTCCATTGAATCACTTCTGCCAACAGAGCTAGCCCTCTCACTCCCATCTGAAGAGATTACTCCATCTTAGTCTGATAAGCCACCCTTCCCATTAAAACCATTAACCCCTCCACCCCCATCTGATGAGATTAACCTAGCTGTGACTGAAGAACCTTTGTCTGAGTCATTGCCAGGGGCATTGCCTGAGGTAGTTGCCTTACAAGACATTGCTGAATGTCCTCAGAACACACCCCCACCACCCATTTTTGCTTCTGGACTTATAAATAGACTTAAGTCCCAGTGAGCTCCAAAAGGTGAAGTACAAATTGTTGCACAGGAGGAGGTATACTACAGTCCAAAAGAACTGCTTGACTTCTCTAACATGTACAAACAGAAATCTGAGAAATATGTGTGGGAATGGCTATTAAGGGTGTAGGATAATGGTGCAAGGAACATAAAGTTGAATCATTCTGAGTTCATTGATATGGGCCCCACTAAGCACCTATTCTCCATACAACGTTTCAGCTCGAGAGGTTAGGAAAGGATGTAATAGTTTATTTGGTTGGTTTGCTGAAGAATGGATAATGTGGTGGCCCACACTAAATCAAGTTGAAGTGCCAGGCCTGCCCTGGTATGCTGTAGAAGAAGGAATTCAAAGGCTTAGGGAAATTGGCATGCTAGAGTGGATTTATTAGGTAATACTGACAGAACCACACATGGAATGCCCAGAGGACACATATTTTACCCCATCAGTGTGGAAGAAATTCTTGAAGGATGCCCCAGCAATCTTGAAGACTGTTGTGATTGCTATTTAACTACAATGGGGCTGATCGGTCTGGGATTTGATTGAGAGGCTGCTACTCTCTATTCTGATGATTCAAGTTAGACTGTCATTCACGTGACCAAAATTCTTCAGCTTCTACAGGTCAAGAAAATAGTAGATTTCCTATCTATTTTAGTCCTAGAGACACCATGACTAAGTAGCCAATGCCATAAAAACCCAAAAAACCAAACTCAGTGCGGTCGAGTCGATTCTGATTCATAGCAACCCTATAGGACAGAGTAGAACTGCCCCATAGAGTTTCCAAGGAGTGCCTGGCAGATTTGAACTGCTGACCTTTTGGTTAGCAGCCATAGCACTTAATCACTATGCTACCAGGGTTTCCGTAATGCCAATGCCATAAGTCCATATAAATCAGACTATTCTAATTACTGCTTTGACTTTGCTGTCCATTACAGTAATCACACCCACCTTGTCTTTGTTGGTAGAGTATGTGGATATGAATGAGCCAAAGAAGTGAAGATATTTGTGTCACATGTGAATGCTCACCAAAGGGTGACCCTGGCAGAGGAGGATTTTAACAATCAAGTGGATAAGACAATGCATTCTGTGGAAATCAGCCATCCTCTTTCTGCAGCCACTCCCATCATTTCCCAGCGGGCTCATGAACCAAGTCGCCAAGGTGGCAGAATGGACTTTATGCATGGGCTCAGCAGAGTGGACTTCCACGCATCGAGGCCAACTTGGCTACAGCTGAGTGCTCAATCTGCCAGTGGCAGAGACCGACCCTGAGTCCCTGATATGGCACCATCATTCCTCGGGGTGATCAGCCAGGAACCTGGTGGCAGGTTGATTACACTGAACCACTTCTATCATGAAAGGGGCAGAGTTTTCCTCTTACTGGGATAGATAATTTTACTTATTCTGGATATGGATTTGCCTTCCCTGAACACAATGCTTCTGCCAAAACTACCATCTATGGACTTATAGAATGCCTTATCCACCATCATGATATCCCTCATAGCATTGTCTTGGACCAAGGTACTCAATTCACTTCATGGAATTCATTGGTCTTATCATGTGCCCCCTAGAGACCTGCTACCTGACCTGTTGATCTTGGGTTCACCAGCCTCTGCTGTTACGTAAGTCAGGAGAAGCCTCCAGCCTGACCCATGTACTTGGGATGTTCCAGCCTCTACAACCACATAAGCTATTTCCTTGATATAAATCTCTCTCTGTATATATTTATACATGTCACTGGTTTTGCTTCTCTAGAGAACCCAGCCTAAGAGTATGAACTAATGTTTTTACATTTATAAATGCTTGAAAAAAATAAAAAGATGAAGAATATTTCATGACACATGAAAACTATATGAAATTCAAATTTCGGTGCCCATAAATAAAGTTTTACTGGATAGCAACCATGTCCATTCATTTATTGTCTATGGCTGCTTTTGCAGTCTAATGGTATTGTTGAGTAGTTGTAACAGAAACCTGATGGCCCAGAAAGCCTAAAGAATGAACTATCTGGCCTTTTACAGAAATTATTTGTCCAACCCTGTTATAAGAGAGCAAGCCCTAGCAATATCTAAGGGAAGAATGTTCTGGCAGACGGAGAGACAAAAGCAAGATCCTGAGCCAGAACTGTGCTTGGCTTGTGTTCAGAGGATCACAGGGAAGCCAGTGTGGCTGGAGTGCAGGGAGCTAGAGGGAGACTGGTAGACGATGGCAGGAAAGGAGATCAGGAAGGGAACTGTGGGCCAGATCTCCTTGGGGTGAGAATTTTGAATTTTAAGTGAGGTGAAAGCCATTTGAAAGGTTTGAACAAAGGAATGATACCATCTAACAGCTGCCTAGATAATAGACTAGAGGGTAGGCATCCTTAACGTACATCTCAGGGATAGGAAAAAAAATGCATCTTTATTTTCACTAAGCTTTAGCCGACATTTAACATTTTCTTCAATTATGAGTATAGACAACAAAACAAAGAAGTATTTAGCAGTGCCTGTGACTTTGTTCCAACAGAAATCATAGATATTATCATATTATAGTTGTTGCAATTATCTCAAAATATCATTTATGAACTTCCATATATAAAAATTATGAGACCCTCCACTGTCTTTTTAATGTGTTAGTAAAGACAGTTAAATGTGTTACTATATCAAAAATTTGTTTTTTAACTACTTTAATAACTGTATTTCAATGTAATCAGTTTCCTAAGTAATGCTATGCATTTTATTTTGTGCATTTAAAAACACCCTTCCGTTGTTTATAGTCTTGATCAGACTGGCAAAGGGGAACACAAGGAAGTTCAGGAATGGATGCAGAGAGAAACATTAGAAGGATTAAATTGAAGAGGACTAGGTGAGTCCAAAATAGCTATTTTAATCTGTCTGATACATAGTAAGCACTGATTATCCAAATAATAATTGGATAATAATGATTGGACATAACTGATTATATCTTAATTATTATTAGCAATTTTTTGTATACCCTTGTAATCCTTCTCCTGTGAGTGGTATATGCTACTTTATACCCTGAAATTTTCTTTCAAAAATACACCATAAACATCATTTCTTGTCACTGTCTATTTTTGAATATGACTTTAATGGTCAAAGAGTAGTTAATTACAGAGATCTACCATCATTTATCGAGGAGCCCTGGTTTCACGATGGTTAAGTGATCAGCTGCTAACTGAAAGGTCGGCAGCTCAAACCAACCAGTGGCTCCACGGGAGAAAAGACTTGATGATCTAATCCTGTAAAGATCAAAAAAAAAAAAAAAAAAAAAAAATACAGCCTAGGAAACCCTATGGAGATGTTCTACACTGTCCTACAGGGTCACCAGGAGTCAGAATCAACTCAAAGGCACACAGCAACAACAACCATCATTTATCCAATTAATCCTTAATCATTGGACGCTGACATTCTTGGTTTCTTTGTTGGTGCTGGTGGTGGTGGGGAGGAACAGCATGATAAACATCAGTGTTAAATCTTTGCAATCCATGATTACTTCCTTAGGATAGATTGTAAAATCGAAATTGTGAAGTTGATCCCAGAAAATTGTACCAATTTATTTTCCTATCAGCTTGCTACTTATTTATTCATCATGCAGTGCTGGGTGAACAATTCTCTCTAGGATTTGTACTTTAGCTTCTCTCATACTTGGAATTTCATCTTTCCTCCTTGGTTCATACGTACATGGGCAACTGTCTGAGTTAACCATCCTGGTTCAGCCCAAGCCTCCAAAGTTTCCTTGGACACGCACACACACACGCACACACACACACACCCCTTGTCTGGTCTATTCTGACTTGCTCTATAGAATCAAGGCAACAAGAAGGCTATATTTAAATGAAGGGACCAAAATTAATTTCCTGACATCCACCTGGTGGCACTATTTCATAATTTTTTTAAAAATAATTTTTATTGTGCTCTAAGTGAAACTTTACAAATCAAGTCAGTCTCTCACACAAAAACTTATATACACCTTCCTACATATTACTCTCCCCCTAATGAGACAGCCCGCTCTCTCCTTCCACTCTCTCTTTTCGTGTCCATTTCGCCAGCTTCTAACCCCCTCTGCCCTCTCATCTCCCCTCCAGGCAGGAGATGCCAACATAGTCTCAAGTGTCCACCTGATCCAAGAAGCTCACTCCTCACCAGCATCCCTCTCCGACCCATTGTCCAGTCCAATCCATGTCTGAAGAGTTGGCTTCAGGAATGGTTCCTGTCCTGGGCCAACAGAAGGTCTGGGCCCATGACCACTGGGGTCCTTCTAGTCTCAGCCAGACCATTAAGTCTGGTCTTTTTATGAGAATTTGGGGTCTGCATCAAAAAAAAAAAAAATTTTTTTTTTTTTTTTTTTTTTAATCCCACTGCTCTCCTGCTCCCTCAGGGGTTCTCTGTTGTGTTCTCTGTCAGGGAGTCATTGGTGGTAGCCAGGCACCCTCTAATTCTTCTGGTATTGGGATGATGTAGTCTCTGGTTCATGTATCCCTTTCTGTCTCTTGGGCTCATAATTACCTTGTGTCCTCGGTGTTCTTCATTCTCCTTTGCTCCAGGTGGGTTGAGACCAATTGATGCATCTTAGATGGCCACTTGCTAGCATTTAAGAGCCCACATGCCACTCTTCAAAGTGGGATGCAGAATGTTTTCTTAATAGATTCTATTATGCCAATTGACTTAGATGTCCCCTGAAACCATGGTCCCCAAACCCCTGCCCCTGCAACACTGGTCTTCGAAGCATTCAGTTTATTCAGGAAACTTCTTCGCTTTTGGTTTACTCGAGTTGTGCTGACCTCCCCTCTATTGTGTGTTGTCTTTCCCTTCACCTAAAGTAGTTCTTATCTACTATCTAATTAGTGAATACCCCTCTCCCACCCTCCCTCCCTCCCCCGCTCATAACCACGAAAGAATGTTTTCTTCTCAGTTTAAACTATTTCTCAGGTCCTTGTAATAGTGGTCTTAGGCAATATTTGTTCTTTTGCAACTAATTTCACTCAGCATAATGCCTTCCAGGTTCCTCCATGTTAAGAAATGTTTCACAAATTCCTCACTGTTCTTTATTGATGTGTAGTATTCCATTGTGTGAATATACCACAATTTATTTACCCATTCATCCGTTGATGGACACCTTGGTAGCTTCCAGGTTTTTGCTATTGTAAACAGAGCTGCAATAAACATGGGTGTGCATATATCTGTTCGTATAAAGGCTCTCATTTCTCTAGGATATATTCCAAGGAGCAGGATTGCTGGATTGCATGGTAGTTCTATTTCTAGCTTTTTAAGGAAGCACCAAATCTTTCCAAAGTGGTAGTGCCATTTGACATTCCCACCAGCAGTGTAGAAGTGTTCCAGTCTCTCCACAGCCTCTCCAACATTTATTATTTTGTGTTTTTTGGATTAATGCCAGCCTTGTTGGAGTGAGATGAAATCTCATTGTAGTTTTGATGTGCATTTCTCTAATGGCTAATGATCGTGAACATTTCCTCATATATCTGTTAGCTATCTGAATGTCTTCTTTAGTGAAGTGTCTGTTCATGTCTTTTGTCCATTTTTTAGTTGGGTTATTTGTCTTTTTGTAGTTGAGTTTTTGCAATATCATGTAGATTTTAGAGATCAGGCACTGATCAGAAATGTCATAGGTAAAAGCCTTTTCCCAGTCTGTAGGTAGTGTTTTTACTCTTTTGGTGAAGTCTTTGGATGATCATAGGTATTTGATTTTGAGGAGCTCCCAGTTATCTAGTTTTACTTCTGCATTCCTAATAATGCTTTGTATACTGTTTATGCCATGTATTAGGGCTCTGTCCCTATTTTTTCTTCCATGATCTTTATCATTTTAGATTTTGTATTTAGGTCTTTGATCCATTTTGAGCTTGTTTTTGTGCATGGAGTGAGGTATGGGTCTTGTTTCCTTTTTTTGAAGATGAATATCCAGTTATGCCAGCACCATTTGTTAAAAAGACTGTCTTTTCCCCATTTAACTGATTTGGGGCCTTTGTCAAATATCAACTGCTCATATGTGGATGGATTTATATCTGAATTCTCAATTCTGTTCCATTGGCCTAGGTATCTGTTGTTGTACCAGTACCAGGCTGTTTTGACTACTGTGGTGGTATAATAGGTTCTAAAATCAGGTAACATAAGGTCTCCCACATTGTTCTTCTTTTTCAGTAATGCTTTACTTATCCGGGGCCTCTTTCCCTTCCATATGAAGTTGGTGGTTTGTTTCTCCATCTCATTGAAGAACATCGTTGAAATTTGGATTGGAATTACATTAAATCTATAGATTGCTTTTGGTAGAATAGACATTTTTATAATGTTAAGTCTTCCTATCCATGGGCAAGGTATGTTTTTCCACTTATGTAGGTTTCTTTTGGTTTCTTGCAGAAGTGTTTTGTAGTTTTCTTTGTATAAGTCTTTTACATCTCTGGTAAGATTTATTCCTAAGTAGTCTTCTTCTTGGGGATTACTGTAAATGGTAATGATTTGGTGATTTCCTCTTCGATGTTCTTTTTGTTAATGTAGAGGAATCCAACTGATTTTTGTATGTTTTTCTTGTATCCCGATACTCTGCTCAACTACTCTATTAGTTTCAGTAGTTTTCTTGAGGATTCCTTAGGGTTTTCTGTGTATAAGATCATGTCGTCTACAAATAGAGATACTTTTACTTCTTCTTTGCCAGTCTGGATGCCCTTTATTTCTTTGTGTAGCCTAACTGCTCTGGCTAGGACCTCCAGCACAATGTTGAATAACAATCATTGTAAAGGGCATCCTTGTCTGGTTGCCGTTCTCAGGGTAAATGCTTTCAGGCTCACTCCATTTAGGATGATGTTGGCTATTGGCTTTGTATAAGTGCCCTTTATTATGCTGAGGAATTTCCCTTCTTTTCTTATTTTGTTGAGAGTTTTTATCATGAATGGTTGTTGAATTTTGTCAAATGCCTTTTCTGCATCAATTCATAAAATCATGTGATTCTTGTCTTTTATTTATATGATGGATTACATTGTTTTTCTAATGTTTAACCATTCCTGTATATAAAAAACAAAACTAAAAGGAAACCCTGGTATCTGGTATGATTCCCACTTGGTCATGGTGAATTATTTTCTTGATATGTTGTTGAATTATATTGGCTAGAATTTTGTTGAGGATTTTTGCTTCTAAGTTCATGAGCAATAAAGGTCTGTAATTTTCTTTTTTTTTTTTTGGTGTCTTTACCTGGTTTTGGTATCAGGGCTATTCTGGCTTCATAGAATGAGTTTAGGAGTATTTCGTCCTTTTCTATGCTCTGAAATACCGTCAGTAGTAGTGCTGTTAATTCTTCTCTGCAGGTTTGGTAGAACTCTGCAGTGAAGCCGGCAGGGCCAGGGCTTTTTTTTGTTGGGAGTTTTTTTTTTTTTTTAATTACCTTTTCAATCTCTTCTTTTGTTATGGGTCTATTTAGTTGTTCTACCTCTGTTTGTGTTAGTTTAGGTAGGTAGTGTGTTTCTAGGAATTCATCCATTGCTTTTACGTTTTCACATTTGTTAGAGTACAATTTTTCATAGTAATCTGATATGATTCTTTTAATTTCATTTGGGTGTGTAGTAATATCACCCATTTCATTTCTTTTTTGTGTTATTTGCTTCCTCTCCTGCTTTTTGTCAGTTTGGCCAATGGTTTATCAGTTTTGTTCATTGTTTCAAAGAAACCAGCTTTTGGTCTTGTTAATTCTTTCAATTATTTTTCTGTTTCCTATTTCATTGAGTTCCACTCTAATTTTTATTATTTGTTTTCTTCTGATGCCTGAGGGTTCTTTTGTTGCTCTCTATTTGTTCAAGTTGTAGTGATTATTCTTTGATTTTGGCCCTTTCTTCTTTTTGTATGTGTGCATTTATTGATATAAATTGAGCTCTGAGCACTGCTTTCACTGTGTCCCAAAGGTTCTGATAGGAAGTGTTTTCATTCTCATTGGATTCTATGAGTTTCTTTATTCCATCCTTAATGTCTTGTATAATTCTGTCTTTTTTGAGCGGGTTATTGGGTCAGTTTCCAAGTATTTGATTTCTTTTCCCTACTTTTTCTGTTATTGATTTCCAGTCTTATGGCCTTATGGTCAGAAAAGATGCTTTGTAATATTTCAATGTTTTGTAGCTCTTTTTTGCTGACCTTCTACTTTATCAAGTGTGAAATCCTTCTCCATGGACTGGTCCCTCCTGATAATGTGTACAAAGTATAGCAGATGAGCTGCCACCTTCAGCCCCTAGGGACCCTGGCCTGGACCCCAGCAGCAGCCCTGCTCCAGCCCCCAGCCCAATTCGCACAACAGACAAATCACCCGTCTATGCCCCTTACCTTCCTGCTGTACCTGCCATGCTGCACCATAGCTGAGCTACTAGCCCTACTCACCAGGACAAGGTGGTGAGAATTATCATGCCCACAGATGAGCAAGCAACAAAGCATACCTGGCCCACTCACCCAGACATAACCAAACCAAACAAAAACTGGGATGAAACAAATAAACCTAGAATCAATAAATAAAGAAAATAATACCTCAATGTCTCAGAGACAGCAGACAATATCAAAACATAAAAAAAAAAGGGCAAGATGGCTCCAGTAAGAACCAGAATAAGCACCAGTTGACCTTTCAGTGGAAGAAAAGGCACTGGAACTCTCCAAAAGATTAGGAAGAGATCAAGGAAAACACAGACAAAATCATGGAAGACACAGACGAAAACATAGCCAAAAGCAAGGAAAACACAGACAAAGTAATAGAAGAATTCAGTAAAATAATACGAGAACAAAATGTCAAAATAAATAGATAATTAGAATTTTTTATACAAAAACAGCAATTAGAAATCCAAATAGATAACAAAATTTCAGAAATTGACAACTTAGTAGAAGGTTTTAGAGCAAATTTGAAACAATGGAAGACAAAATCAGCAAAATTGAAGACAAATCCATGGATGTTGCTTTGTCTGAGGAAAAATCAGAGTGAAGACAAAAGAAGAAACCCTAACAATTAAGTGGGATAAAATCAAGTACCAAAATTTATCCATGGTCAGAGTTCCAGAACAGGAGGAGGAAATGGAAAACACAGAGAGGATCACTGAAGATTTGATGATAGAAAACTTCCCTAATATCATGAAAGATGAAAAGCTGACCATCCAAGAAACTCAACGAACCACATATAGGATAGACCTCAAAAGAAAGTCACCAGGACATATCGTAATCACACTTACCAAAATCAAAGACAAAGAAAGAATCCTGAGAGTAACTTGAGAAAAAAAAAAATCACATACAAAGGGGAAACAATAAGACTAAGCTCTGGTTACTCAGCAGAAATCATAGAGGCAAGAAGGCAATGGGAGGATACATACATTAAAAAAATTTTTAAAAACCTATAAAAAAATAGTCAACCAAGAATAACATATCCTGCAAAAAATCTCCCTCAGATATGATGGCAAAATTAGGATATTCCCAGATAAAAAGAAACTAAGAGAATTTGTAAACACCAAACCACAGTTACAAAAAGTATTAAAGGGAGTACTTCAGGTACAGAACCAACAATATCAGACCTGAATCTAGGACACAGGTCACTATCAGCCAAATACAAACCCTGGTAATGAACTCTCAAGGAGAAAACAAAACTGAAAAAAACTCAAAACTGGGAACTAGAAATGTCAAACTGTAAATGATGACAATGTCAGAACAATAAAAGGGGAAATACAGAGTGTAGATATAGAACTTTCAAGTGGAGAGGAAGTCAAGGCAATAACAAGTAATAAAAGACTGGTTCAAACTTAGGAAGATAAAGGTAAGTTTCAAGGTAGCCACAAAGAAAGTTAACAAACCTACTCAGCAAAATAAAGGAGAAAAACATAAAGTCTCAGTAAACAAAAAATCTACAATAACAAAAGAAATTTCACAAACAAAAGGAACTCAGCACAGGACAGTAAAAGCAACAAAGAAAACCTGAGCACCACCAAAAAAAGAACTACACAATGACAGCAATGAACTCACACCCATCAATAATCACACTGAATATAAATGGCTTAAATGAACCTGTAAAGAGGCAGAGAGTTACAGAATGCATTTTAAAAAATGACTGAACAATATGCTGTCTGCAAGAGACACATTTTAGACACAAAAATGTAAATATATTAAAAAACAAAGAATGGAAAAAATATACCAAGCAAACAGCAACCAAAAAAAAAAAAAAAAAAGCAGTAGTGCCATACTAATCTCACATAAAATACACTTTAAGGCAAAATTCACCATAAAAGACAAACCCAATGGAACCCAGTGCCATTGAGTCGATTCTGACTCATAGCGACCCGATAGGACAGAGTAGAACTGCCCCCATAGAGTTTCCAAGCAGCGCCTGGTGGATTCGAACTGCCGACCCTTTGGTTAGCAGCTGTAGCACTTAACTACTATGCCACCAAGGTTTCCATAAAAGACAAGGAAGCATATTATATAATGATTAATAGGGCAGTCAACCATGATGATATAACCATAATAAATACATATCCTCCTAACAAAAGAGCTCCAAAATACATAAAACAAACTCTAACAGCACTGAAAAGAGAAATTGACAGTTCCACAATAATAGAAGGAAACTTCAATATAAGACTTTAGGTAAAGGACAGAACATCTAGAAAGAAACTCAACAAAGATACAGAAGATCTTAAGACTACAATCAACCATCCTGACCTCATAGACATATATAGAACACTGCATCCAACAAAAACAAAGCATACATTCCAACACACATGGAACATTCTCCAGAATAGACCACATCTGAAGCTCCAAAGCAATCCTCAATAAAATCCAAAACACTGAGATAATACAAGGCATCTTCTTTGATCACAACACTATAAAAGTAGAAATTAATAACAGGAAGAACAAGGAAAAAAATCAAATACATGGAAACTGAACAACACTTTTCTTAGAAGCTACTGGGCAATAAAAGAAATCAAAATGGGATTTTAAAAATTCCTAGAATCAAACAAGAATGAAAACACATCATACCAAAACCTGTGAGGCCAGAAAACGCAGTGCTCGGAGGTCAATTAATAGCAATAGATCCACACATCAAAAACAGAAGAAAGGGACAAAATCCAAACATTAGCTATACAACTTGAACAGAAAGAGAACAGCAAAAGAAGCCCACGGCCAACAGAAGAAAGGAAATAATAGATAGCAGAACAGAAATAAATGAAATGGAGAACAGAAAAACAATGGAATCAATAAAACCAAAGTTGGTTCTTTGAAAGGATCAACAAAATCAACAAACCTTTGGCAAAATTGACAAAGGAAAAGCAGAAGAGGAGGGAAATAACCCACATAAAAAATGAAACAAGGGACATCACAACAGACTCGACTAAAAAAAAAAGAGTCATAATAGAGTATCATGAAAAACTGTACTCTGACAAATTTGAAAACCTACAGGAAGTGGACAAATTTCTAGAAACACACTACCTACCTAAACTAACACAAACTGCAGTCAAAAATGCGAACGGACCCATAACAAGAGAAGAGAATGAAAAGGTAATTAAAAAAAAAAAAAAAAAAAACCTCAACAAAAAAATCCTGGCCCAGATGGCTTCATTCTTTGGTAGAGTGGAGAATTCTACCAAACACCAGTACTATTCAAACTATTTCAGAACATAGAAAAGGAAGGAATACTCCTGAATTCATTCTAAGAATCCAGCAAAAACATCACAAAAAAAAGAAAATTGCAGACCAATATCTCTAATGAATATAGAGGCAAAAATTCCAAACAAAATTCTAGCCAATAGAATTCAGCATCATATAAAAAAATATGTATATAAAAATATATTAAAAAAATACACCACAACCAAGTACGATTCATACCAGGTACGCAAGGAGGGTTCAACATCAGAAAATCAATCATTGTAATCCACCACATAAATAGAACAAAAGAAAAGAACCACATAATCATCTCAATCCACACAGGGAAAACATTTGATAAAGTCCAACACCCTTTCCTTATAAAAACCCTCAATAAAATAGGAATAGAAGGGAAATTCCTCAACATAATAAAGGGCATCTATACAAAACCAACAACCAACATGTTTTTCAACAGAGAGAGGCTGAAAATACTCCCCCTGAGAATGGAAACAAGACAAGGATGCCCTTTATCATAACTCCTACTTAACACTGTGCTGGAGGTCCTACCTAGAGCAACAAGGCAGTAAAAAAGAAATAAAGGGCAGCCAAATTGGTAAGGAAGAAGTAAAACTATCCCTATTCATGGGTGATATGATACTATATACATAGAGAACCTACAAGAAAACTACTGGAACTAATAGATTCAGTAGAGTAGCAGGATATGAAATAAACATGCAAAAATCACTTGGATTCCTATACACCAATACAGAGAACTATGAAAAAGAAATCAGGAAAGCAATAGCATTTATAATAGCCCCTAATAAAATAAAATACTTAGGAATAAATCTAAGCAGGGACATAAAAAATCTATACAAAGAAAAGTACAAAACACTACTTACTGCAGGCAACCACAAGGGACCTACATAAATGGAGAAACATACCATGCTCATGGATGGGTAGACTCAACATTGTGAAAAAGTCAGTTTTACCCAAAGCAATCTACAAATACATTGCAATCCCAATCTGAATACCAACAACGTTCTTTAGCGAGATGGAAAAACTAATCATTAACTTTATGTGGAAAGGAAAGAGACCGAAATACATAAAGCATATTGAAGAAGAACAACGAAGTAGGAGACCTGGTTCTACCTGACCTCAGAACCTACTATACAGCTAGGATAGTTAAAACAGCTTGATACTGGTACAATGACAGACACATTGACCAATGGAAAATAATCAAGAATCCGTATGTAAATCCATCTACCTACAGCCACCTGATCTTTGACAAAGGCCCAAAATCCATTAAGTGGGGGAAAACAGTCTTTTTAACAAAAGGTACAGGCAAAACTGGATGTCCTTGTGTAAAAAAATGAAACAGGACCCATACCTCACATCAGACACAGAAACAAATTCAAAATGGATCAAAAACCTACACAAAAAACCACAAAGTATAAAGATCATGGGAGAAAAATTAGAGTCAACACTAGGGACCCTAATATATAGCTTAAACAGCATATGAACCATAATTAACAGTACACAAACACCAGAAGATAAGCTAGATAAACGGACTCTCCTAAAAATTAAACACTTATGCTCATCAATAGGGTAAAAAGAGAACCTATGGACTGAGAAAAAAATTTTGACTATAACATATCCCACAAAGGTCTAATCTCTAAAATCTATAGAAAAAGCCAGCACCTCTACAATAAAAAGACAAATAACCCACTTAAAAAATGAGCAAAGGATATGAACAGACACTTCGTCAAAGAAGACATTCAGGAGGCTAACAGACACATGAGGAAATGCTTAGGATCACTAGCCATTACCTGTTGCTGTCAAGTTGATTATGACTCATGCCTTATAGAGTTTCCAAGGAGCGCTTGGTGGATTCAAACTGCCAACCTTTTGGTTAGCAGCTATAGCACTTAACCACTACTCCACCAGGGTTTCCTTCACCAGCCATTAGAGAAGTGCAATTCAAAACTACAATGAAATACCGTCTCACCCCGACATTACAACCATGAATTAAAAAAAAACAGAAAATAACGAATGTTGGAGAGGTGGTGGGGAGATTGGAATGCTTATAAACTGCTGGTGGGAATGCAAAGTGATACAGCCATTTCGGAAAATGATATGGCACTTCCCTAAAAAGCTAGAAATAGAAATACTATATGATCTAACAATCCTACTCCTAGAAGTACATCCTATTGAAATCAGAGCTGTCACGTGAATAGACATATGCACACCCATGTTCATTGCAGCATTATTCACAATAGCAAAAAGATGGAAACAACCTAAGTGCCCATCAACAGATGAGTGGGTAAATAAATTATGGTACATACACACAATGGAATACTATGCAACAATAAAGAACAATGAATCTTTGAAACATTGCACACATGGATGAATCTGGGGGAAATTATGCTGAGTGAAATAAGTCAATCACAAAAGGACAAAAACTGTATGATACCACTATTATAAAAAAACATGAAAATGTCTCCATATAGAAAGAAACAATCTTTAATGGTTACTAGGGAGGGAGGGTGGGGAGAGAAAAATACTAGCTAGATAATACATAAGTGGTAACTCGGTGAAGGGTAAGATGGTACAAAATACTGGAGAAGTCAGCACAACTTGACCAGAGCAAAGCCATAGAAGCTTCACAGACACACCCAAAGGCCCTGAAAGACTGAGCTACTGGGCCGAGGGCTGTGGGGACTATCGTCTCAAGGAACATCTAGCTCAATTGGCATAACATAGTCTATAAGGAAAGTGATCTATGCCCTACTTCGGTGAGTTGCATCTGGGGACTTAAAAGCTTGTGAGCAGCCATCTAAGATACCCCACCTGCAGCAAGGGAGAATGAAGAAAACTAAAGACACAAGGGTAAGATTAGTCCAAAGGACTAACGGACCACAAGTGCTACAACCTCCATTAGACTGAGTCCTGCACAACTAGACGGTGCCCAGCTACCACCACTGACTGCTCTGACAGGGATCACAATAGAGGGTCCTGGCCAGAGTTGGAGGAAAATGTAGAACAAAATTCTAACACATGCACACAAAAAGACCAGACTTACTGGTCTGACAGAGACTGGAGAAACCCCAAGAGTATGGCCCCCAGACATGCTTTTAACTCAACACTGAAGTCACTCTGGAGGTTCACCCTTCAGCCAAAGATTAGACACGTCTGTAAGGCCAACCATAACACACATGAGGGACATGCTTCAGAGTTCAATCATGTATATGAGACTAACTGGCACACCAGCCCAAAAGCAGAGAGGAGAATGCAGAAAGGGCAGGAAAACTGGATTAATGGAAACAGGGAAATTGTGCGGAGAAGGAGAGAGTGTTGACACATCTCAGGGTTGACAACCGATGTCACAAAACAATTTGCATATTAAAAATTTAATAAGAAACTAATTTGCTCTGTAAACTTTCACCTAAATCACACACTCACAAAAACAAAGTGTTGTTGTTCTTAGGTGCTGTCGAGTTGGTTCTGACTCATAGCAACCCTTCGCGCAACAGGACGAAACACTGCCCGGTTCTGAACCATCCTTACGATCGTTATTATGCTTGAGCTCATTGTTGCAGCCACTGTGTCAATCCACCTCATTAAGGGTCTTCCTCTTTTCCGCTGATCCTGTACTCTGCCAAGCATGATGTCCTTCTCCAGGGACTGATCCCTCCTGACAACATGTCCATAGTATGTAAGATGCAGCCTCTCCATCCTCGCCTTAAGGAGCATTCTGGTTGTACTTCTTCTAAGACAGATTTGTTCGTTCTTTTGGCAGTCCATGGTATACTCAATATTCTTCGCCAACACCACAATTCAAAGGCGTCAACTCTTCTTCGGTCTTCCTTATTCATTGTCCAGCTTTCACATGCATATGATGCAATTGAAAATACAATGGCTTGGGTCAGGCGCACCTTAGTCTTCAGAGTGACATCTTTGCTCTTCAACACTTTGAAGAGGTCCTTTGCAGCAGACTTGCCCAATGCAATGCATCTGTTGATTTCTTAGCTGCTGCTTCCATGACTGTTGATTGTGGGTCCAAGTAAAATAAAATCCTTGACAACTTCAATCATTTCTCGGTTTATCATGATGTTGCTCATTGGTCCAGTTGTGAGGATTTTTGTTTTCTCTTTGTTGAGGTGTAATCCATACTGAAGGCTGTGGTCTTTGATCTTCATTAGTAAGTGCTTCAAGTCCTCTTCACTTTCAGCAAGCAAGGTTGCGTCATCTGCATAACACAGGTTGTTAACGAGTCTTCCTCCAATCCTGATGCCCTGTTCTTCTTCATATAGTCCAGCTTTTCGGATTATTTGTTCAGCATACAGATTAAATAGGTATGATGAAAGAATACAACCCTGATGCACACCTTTCCTGACTCTAAACCAATCAGTATCCTGTTGTTCTGTCTGAACAACCGCCTCTTGATCTATGTAAAGGTTCCTCAAGAGCACAATGAAGTGTTCTGGAATTCCCATTCTTCGCAGTGTTATCCATAGTTTGTTATGATCCACACAGTCGAATGCCTTTGCATAATCAATAAAACACAGGTAAACATCCTTCTGGTATTCTCTGCTTTCAGCCAGGATCTATCTGACATCAGCAATGGTATCCCTGGTTCCAAGTTCCTCTTCTGAAACTGGCCTGAATTTCTGGCAGTTCCCTGTCGATATACTGCTGCAGCCATTTTTTAAATGATCTTCAGCAAAATTTTCCGTGCCTGTGATATTAACGATATTGTTCTATAATTTCCACATTCCGTTGGATCACCTTTCTTGGGAATAGGCATAAATATGGATCTCTTCCAGTCAGTTGGCCAGGAAGCTGTCTTCCATATTTCTTGGCATAGATGAGTGAGCACCTCCAGCATTGCATCTGTTTGTTGAAACATCTCAATTGGTATTCCCTCAATTCCTGGAGCCTTGTTTTTCGCCAATGCCTTCAGAGTAGCTTGGACTTCTTCCTTCAGTACCATCGGTTCCTGATCATATGCCACCTCTTGAAAAGGTTGAATATCGACAAATTCTTTTTTGGTATAATGACTCTGTGTATTCCTTCCACCTTCTTTTGATGCTTCCTGCACCATTTAATATTTTCACCATGGAATCCTTCACTATTGCAACTCGAGGCTTGAATTTTTTCTTCAGTTCTTTCAGCTTTAGAAACACTGAGTATGTTCTTCCCTTTTGGCTTTCCATCTCCAGCTCTTTGCACATGTCATTATAATACTTTACTTTGTCTTCTTGAGAGGCTTTTGAAATCTTCTGTACAGTTCTTTTACTTCATCAATTCTTCCTTTTACTTTAGCTGCTTGACGCTCAAGAACAAGTATCAGAGGCTCCTCTGACATCCACCTTGGTCTTTTCTTTCTTTCCTGTCTTTTCAGTGACCTCTTGCTTTCTTCATGGATGATGTCCTTGCACAACTGGTCTGGTCTTCGGTCACTAGTGTTCAGTGTGTCAAATTTATTCTTGAGACGGTCTCTATATTAAGGTGGGGTATACTCAAGGTCATATTTTGGCTCTCGTGGACTTGCTCTGATTTTCTTCAGTTCCAGCTTGAACTTGCATATGAGCAACTGATGGTCTGTTCCACAGTCAGCCCCTGGCCTTGTTCTGACTGATCATATTGAGTTAATACCACTATTATTCAAATTTGTGCACCAACCACTAGGGCCAAAGAAGAAGAAGTAGAAAAGTTTTATTAGCTGCTGCAGTCTGAAATTGATCTAACATGCAATCAAGATGCATTGATAATTATTGGCGATTGGAATGCGAAAGTTGGAAACGAAGAAGGATCAGTAGTTGGAAAATATGGCCTTGGTGATAGAAACAATGCTGGAGATCAAATGATAGAATTTTGCAAGACCAACAACTTCTTCATGCAATACCTTGTTTCACCAACATAAACGGTGACTATACATGGACCTTGCCAGATGGAACACACAGAAAAACGAAGTGTAGAAGATGAATTCTCGCTATCCTCTTTTCTAAAGAGCATTCAGGCTGCACTTCTTCCAAGACATACTTGTTCTTTCTTCTGGCAGTCCATAGTATATTCAGTATTCTTTGCCAACACCGTAATTCAAAGGCATCAATACTTCTTCAATCTTCCTTATTCATTGTCCAGCTTTCGCATGCATGTAAGGTGATTGAGAACACCACAGCTTAGGTCAGGCACACCTTAGTCCTCAAAGTGAGGTTTTTGCTTTTTAACATTTTAAAGAGGTATTTTGCAGCTGATTTGCCCAATGTAATACGTTGTTTGATTTCTTGACTGTGGCTTCCATGGGTGTTGATTGTGGATCCAAGTAAAATGAAACCCTTGACAACTTCAGTATCTTCTCCATTTATCATGATGTTACTTGTTGGTCCAATTGCAAGGATTTTGTTCTCTATACGTTGAGGTGTAATCCATACTGAAGGTTGTAGTTTTTAATCTTCATCGGTGAGTGCTTCAAGTGCATCAGTAAGTTCTATTCAAGTTTTCAGCAAACAAGTTTGTGTTATCTCCATATCGGAGGTTGTTAATGATGCAGCATTCTTCTTCATATCGTTCAATTTATTGGATTATTTGCTCAGCATATAGATTGAGTAAGTATGGTGAAAGAAGACAACCTTGACTCATACCTTTTCTGATATTAAACCACTCGATATCCCCTCATTCTGTTTGAATGACTGCCTCTTGGTCTATGTACAGGTTCCACATGAGCACAATTAAGTGTTCTGGAATTTCCATTCTTCCCAATGTTATCCGTAATTTGTTATGATCCACACATTCGGTGTGAAGTTTCTTTTTATATATTTCCAGTTATGCATGTTGCAATTACCATGGCACTTTTCAGGTATTTATGGTATTTGTTCCTTTACCTTCTTAGAGTTCTTTATCTGTATGTGTCATTTCCTCTACTGGACCTCATAGTTAGCACTTTGGGAGGTAAAGCAAGAACGTGGAGGAAAGTTACACCTCAGATTTAAACTTGTAAAAATCCTCAGGGGACAAGCTAACCTTCAGGTCAAAGCAAGATGTTGGGGGCTGCAGTGGTCCAATGCTGTTAAATCTGGAAGAGGAAAGCCCAAAACCAAAAACAAACCTGTTGCTGTCCAGTTGATTCTGACTCATGGTGACCCTATAGGACAGAGTAGAACTGCCCCATAGGGTTTCCAAAGCTGGAATGTTTATGAAAGCAGACTGAGGAGCAGCTGGAGGGTTCAAATCGACAACCTTTTCTGTTAGCGGCTCAGCATTCAGCCACTGCACCACCAGGGCTCCAGAGGGGAGCCCAGGAGCAACAATTCACCTGACCTTGTTATCAGCTTTGCCAGATGGGAGCAAATTCTGACAGACACAGATACATTCAAGTGTCATGATCAGTAAGAAGGAGTATTCTGTTGTGATGTGAGGACATTTTATCCAGCCTTCCCTTGGGCTCTATGATTTGTCCTTTCAGTCTCCCTGTCTTAGTTAGGCAGTGCTACTGTAACATAAATACCACAAGTTTGCTGCTTTAAGGAATAGAAGCTTATTTTCTCACAATTGGAGCGTCTTGGCCATGTCAATGGCCTCTTGTGTCCCTTGGTTCCTTGACAGTCCTCCCATGCCATCTGTTTCTCAGTGTGTGCACACATGTCTCTGTGTCTATGCTGCTCTTTATGTAACTCAGAAGTGATTAAGCTTTCGATTCACCCTAAAGTGGTATGATCTCAACTGACCGATTACATTACTTAGATCGCACTATGGAAATTGATTGCATTACTTTGCATTAAGCTACATTCACAGGTAAAAGCATTAGGATTCTGACACATACATTGGTGGGGACACAATTTGATCCATAACACTCGCCTACTCCCTGGGTTGGTGCCATCTTTAAACACAAAGTCATCCTAATAGTGTAAAGGCTGTACCTAGATTGCTTAAAGTGTTTTCCAGTTGCTATAAAAGTATATCCATTTTATATTAATTAATTGACAGTCAAGCTTGTGTATGTGATCTATAATAATTACTCTTCTGGGCCAGTAACTGTGCTAAGTCCTTAGAATATGTTATAGTATGTAAGTCTGATAAAAGTTCTATAAGGTAGGTACCTCACAGGGTTGTTATGAGGATTAAAAAAGTTAATTATTTATAAACCTTAAATTTATAAATATTAAACATTTTCTTGAATGACATTTATACATTTTGATAACTCAATTCTTAATAATCACCTATACCATAAAGCCTCTGATTTCATAATATAAAAGTTAATCATTATAGTGACATGTACAAGCTATTGCATTTGCTTTTAATTTCTTTACATAATTCCCTCAAGTACCAAAATAATTTTTCTAATTTGTAAAGAGTTCAGGATATATAGAGGATTGTACTTTCTCTAAATGTTGTAAAAAGGAGTACATGTGCAATGAATATGTTAGCACATACATAGTAAGGGCGACATAAGTGTTGATCAAAAAAATATTATTATCATCCTGTTTTTAAAATGAAAAAAATTGAAGCTCAGAAAGTGACTTAGGATGGGGAGGGTCCTGAGTTTCATTTTTAAAAGGAAGAGGTTCTGTACTCTAAGGACAGATTTTTCTGGCTCCCAAGACTGTCACACTTTTTAAAAAGTGGAAATATGAGACAACTTTGGGTGTATGCGAGAGGTAGCATGAACCTACTCAACTCCTGCAGGTTTTCTGAGAATGATTACAGAGGAAGAAATTTGTAGCACCGTTGTTACTATTTAACTGCTTGCCATCATCAAACTTGGTGAATAGTCAATAGCATAATCAGAATCCCAGGGAGAGTGTCTGGGTATTGGCTTCAATGATGATTGTAAAGAATTCCATATTTGCACGTCTACATGAAAGATTGGGTCAGAGACTCAACATCTTCTCAGAGGAACTGTGCTGAGCTCAATTCTCAGAGTGATGTGGACTATTGAACTGGGCAAGCTGTTCAATTACATGTTTCCAGTAAAATAGTTTGGTTTGTTTCATTTACTACTTACAGTTTGTTCTTAGGCACATGGACAGTGATGGAACCAGGTTTTGGGAGGGCCTGAAGCTTGTAAAATTTTTGAGGTCCTCTTTAAGAAAAGGGGTAATGATACCAAATTATCATTACAAAAGTAAATATTAATTTGGATGAGAAAAGAAATCACAGATTTCAAAAAGCTAACAAATACAGAAAACACCACAAAATCCGCCCCCAAAAAATAGCCTGACATTTTCACTAATTACCTGCCTGATACACCTCTATACTATTTTCTTTCCCATATTTTTCGGCTGCAAACTCTTTCACATGACATTGATTTTATAGTATCAGTTTCTACAGAGAGAATAGAAAGATAATTCAGCCTTTCCTCTAGCATGCTGATCAGAATTGGTTTTTTATTGTTGTTTTTCGTGTTTCACACACAGACATATTCTGTTTGTAGTACTGCTACCAGCTCATGTTCTACAAACACAGAATTCTGATAAAATCTATTGTATGAGATTTCTACAAAAAAAAAAGAAGAAAAGGTATGGCATATTTAAACTATTTATACAATATTGTTAAGAACATTCCTGAAAAGAGTGATTCCCTTTTGACTACGCATCAAGAACAGAATCTTCCATTTACAATTCTACACTTCTGATGATTAGAAGAATTTTCTGCACACAAGCTATGGTTCAGTACATTTCCATAACTTTGTCTTTCTATTTAAGGTATATGTCTCATAACAGAGTCCCTGGGTGCTGCAAACAGTTAAAACATTTGACTGCTAACTGAAAAGTTAAAGGTTTGAGTTTACCCAGAGGTACCTCAGAAGAAAGGGCTGGTGATTTACTCCCAAAAAATCAGCCATCAAAAACCCTATGGAGGGGGCCAAGATGGCGGACTAGGTGGACGCTACCGCGGATCCCTCTTGCAACAAAGACTCGGAAAAACAAGGGAATCGATCACATACATAACAATCTACGAACTCTGAACAACAAGCACAGACTTAGAGACGGAAAACGAACAAATACGGGCAGACAGCGACTGTTTTCAGAACTAGGAGCCAGCGCACCAGGCATGTGACCTTCGGAGCTCGATCTGGGGCAGAGCCCAGGGGGGCAGACGGCACAGAAAGGGGGCCCACCCCTTCCCCCCCGAACCCATCCCGGGAGGAAGTCTAGCAGGTTGGCGCGGGCGGCATAGGGGCGCAGCCGGAGGGAGAAGCACCCGGGAGGCAGTGACTGATCTGGGAGGGGGGAGAACAGCGTCCCAGCTGGGGTGCCGTCCCGCCGGGAGTTAGGCGAGAAGCCGACGGGGCGCGAGCGGGGGGGGGGGTCAACTATATTTCCCTAAAGTGACCCCAGGGCGGGGCCCACACGTTCGTGCGGGAGGACGCACACCCAGTCCGCACGTGTGGCACGGCACACCAGAGGGAGAAATCCCCGGAAGTGTCTGGTCTCAAAACAGGGAAAGCAGCATCCCAGACGGGGAGCCATTCCGCTGGGATCTGGGCACGCGCGCGCGCGCGGGCAGGGCATGAGCGCGGGGTCCATTTTTATTACCCTGAATTGACCCAGGGGGCGGGACCACCTGGTCGTGCGAGTGACGCCCTCCCAGTTTGCGCGAGAGGTGTGGCACACCGGAAGGAGAAGTCCCCGGGAGGAACTGATTGGTCCCGAAGCGCAGAAAGTAGCGTCCCAGACGGGGTGCCCTCTTGCCGGGGCTTGGGCGCGCGCACGAGCGGGGCGTGAGCGCGGAGTCCATTTTTATTGCCCTGAATTGACCCAGGGGGCGGGCCCACCTGGCCATGCAGGTGACGCCAAACCAGTTCGCGCGAGAGGTGTGGCGCTCCGGAAGGAGAAGTCCCCGGGAGGAAGTGACTGGTTCCGGAACGGGGAAAGCAGCGTCTCAACCCGGAAGTCATCCCGCTGGGATCTGGGCACGCGCACGGGCGGGGCGTGAGCGCGGGGTCCATTTTTATTACCCTGAATTGACCCAGGGGGCGGGCCCACCTCGCCGTGCAGGTGACGCCAACCCAGTTCGCGCGAGAGGTGTGGCGCTCTGGAAGGAGAAGTCCCGGGGAGGAAGTGACTGGTTCCCGAACAGGGAAAGCAGCGTCTCAACCCAGAAGTCATCCCGCTGGGATTTGGGCTCGCGCACAGGCGGGGCGTGACTGCGGGACCTAATTATAATCGCCTGAATAGACCCTGGGGGCGGGCCCACCCGTACGTGCGGGAAACGCCCACCCAGTGCCCACGAGCGGTGCCGTGCACCGGAGGAAGTCCCCAGGAGGAAGTGACTGGTTTCCGAGCAAGGAAATCAGTGTCCTAACCAGGGACCCGTCCAGCCCGGATTTTGGCGAACGGGGGCGGAGCGTGAACGTGGTGTTCAGCTCTATATTCTGTGGTGCTACACTCCTAGCTCTCAGATCCCTCCCCCACCCTCCCCAGGCGACCCCATTAACATCCGAATACCCGGAGCCAGAGAGAGAATTCAGATAGGGATCTGACTGCATTTTTTTTTAGCTGACTACTTGGAAAATCTAGTTTCCCAGTGATGGCTCGGAGACAGCAGTCCATATCAAACCACATAAAGAAACAGACCGTGACAGCTTCTCCAACCCCCCAAACAAAAGAATCAAAATCTTTCCCAAATGAAGATACAATCCTGGAATTATCAGATACAGAATATAAAAAACTAATTTACAGAATGCTTAAAGATATCACAAATGAAATTAGGATAACTGCAGAAAAAGCCAAGGAACACACTGATAAAACCGTTGGAGAACTCAAAAAGATTATTCAAGAACATAGTGGAAAAATTAACAAGTTGCAAGAATCCATAGAGAGACAGCATGTAGAAATCCAAAAGATTAACAATAAAATTACAGAATTTGACAACGCAATAGAAAGTCAGAGGAGCAGACTCGAGCAATTAGAATGTAGACTGGGACTTCTGGAGGACCAGGGAAACAACACCAACATAGCTGAAAAAAAATCAGATAAAAGAATTAAAAAAAATGAAGAAACCCTAAGAATCATGTGGGACTCTATCAAGAAGGATAACTTGCGTGTGATTGGAGTCCCAGAACAGGGAGGGGGGACAGAAAACACAGAGAAAATAGTTGAAGAACTCCTGACACAAAACTTCCCTGACATCATGAAAGAAGACAGGATATCTATCCAAGATGCTCATCGAACCCCATTTAAGATTGATCCAAAAAGAAAAACACCAAGACATATCATCATCAAACTTGCCAAAACCAAAGACAAACAGAAAATTTTAAAAGCAGCCAGGGAGAAAAGAAAGGTTTCCTTCAAGGGAGAATCAATAAGAATAAGTTCAGACTACTCAGCAGAAACCATGCAGGCAAGAAGGGAATGGGACGACATATACAGAGCACTAAACGAGAAAAACTGCCAACCAAGGATCATATACCCAGCAAAACTCTCTCTGAAATATGAAGGAGAAATTAAGATATTTACAGATAAACACAAGTTTAGAGAATTTGCAAAAACTAAACCAAGACTGCAAGAAATGCTAAAGGAGATTGTTTGGCCGGATGACCAATAATTTCAGGTACCAGCACAATACAAGGTCACAAAACAGAACGTCCTGATATCAACGCAACTCAAACAGGGAAAGCACAAAAACAAACAAATTAAGACTAATTCTAAAAAATAAATAAATAAACAAAATAATACACACAACAGGAAATCATGGAAATCAATAGATAAACGATCAAAATAATCAAAAAGAGGGACTAAATATAGGAGGCATTGAACTGCCAGATGGAGAGTGATACAAGGCGAAATAGAAGGATACAAGTTAGGTTTTTACTTAGAAAAATAGGGGTAAATAAAAAGGTAACCACAAAAAGGAATATCAATTCCATAACTCAAGAAAAAAGCCAAGAAAAACGTAACGACTCAATAAACACAAAGTTAAACATTATGAAAATGAGGATCTCACAAGCTACTAAGAAAAACGTCTCAGCACAAAAAAGCATGTGGAAAAATGAAATGGCCAACAACACACATGAAAAGGCATCAAAATGACAGCACTAAAAACTTACTTATCTATAATTACGCTGAATGTAAATGGACTAAAAGCACCAATAAAGAGACAGAGAATCACGGACTGGATAAAAAAACACGATCCATCTATATGCTGCCTACAAGAGACACACCTTAGACTTAGAGACACAAACAAACTAAAACTCAAAGGATGGAAAAAAATATATCAAGCAAACAATAAGCAAAAAAGAAGAGGAGTAGCAATATTAATTTCTGACAAAATAGACTTTAGACTTAAATCCGCCACAAAGGATAAAGAAGGACACTATATAATGATAAAAGGGACAATTGATCAGGAAGACATAACCATATTAAATATTTACGCACCTAATGACAGGGCTGCAAGATACATAAATCAAATTTTAACAGAATTGAAAACTGACATAGACACCTCCACATATATAGTAGGAGACTTCAACACACCACTTTCGGGGAAGGACAGGACATCCAGTAAGAAGCTCAATAGAGACACGGAAGACCTACTTACAACAATCAACCAACTTGACCTCATTGACTTATACAGAACTCTCCACCCAACTGCTGCAAAATATACTTTTTTTTCTAGCGCACATGGAACATTCTCTAGAATAGACCACATATTAGGGCATAAAACAAATCTTTCCAGAATCCAAAACATCGAAATATTACAAAGCATCTTCTCAGACCACAAGGCAATGAAGCTAGAAATCAATAACAGAAAAACTAGGGAAAAGAAATCAAATACTTGGAAAATGAACAATACCCTCCTGAAAAAAGACTGGGTTATAGAAGACATCAAGGAGGGAATAAGGAAATTCTTAGAAAGCAATGAGAATGAAGATACTTCCTATCAAAACCTCTGGGACACAGCAAAAGCAGTGCTCAGAGGCCAATTTATATCAATAAATGCACACATACAAAAAGAAGAAAGAACCAAAATCAGAGAACTGTCCCGACAACTTGAACAAATAGAAAGTGAGCAACAAAAGAATCCATCAGGCACCCGAAGAAAACAAATAATAAAAATTAGAGCTGAACTAAATGAATTAGAGAACAGAAAAACAATTGAAAGAATTAACAAAGCCAAAAGCTGGTTCTTTGAAAAAATTAACAAAATTGATAAACCATTGGCTAGACTGACTAAAGAAAAACAGGAAAGGAAACAAATAACCCGAATAAGAAACGAGAAGGACCACATCACAACAGAACCAAATGAAATCAAAAGAATCATATCAGATTACTACATAAAATTGTACTCTAACAAATTTGAAAACCTAGAAGAAATGGATAAATTCTTGGAACAATACTACTTACCTAAACTAACACATTCAGAAGTAGAACAACTAAATAGACCCATAACAAAAAAAGAGATTGAAACGGTAATCAAAAAACTCCCAACAAAAAAAAGTCCTGGCCCAGATGGCTTCACTGCAGAGTTCTACCAAACCTTCAGAGAAGACTTAACACCATTACTATTGAAGGTATTTCAAAGTATAGAAAAAGACGGAATACTACCCAACTCATTCTATGAAGCTACCATCTCCCTGATACCAAAACCAGGTAAAGACATTACAAAAAAAGAAAATTTTAGACCTATATCCCTCATGAACATAGATGCAAAAATCCTTAACAAAATTCTAGCCAATAGAATCCAACAACACATCAAAAAAATAATTCACCCTGATCAAGTGGGATTTATACCAGGTATGCAAGGCTGGTTTAATATCAGAAAAACCATTAATGTAATCCATCACATAAATAAAACAAAAGACAAAAACCACATGATCTTATCAATTGATGCAGAAAAGGCATTTGACAAAGTCCAACACCCATTTATGATAAAAACTCTCACCAAAATAGGAATTGAAGGAAAATTCCTCAACATAATAAAGGGCATATATGCAAAGCCAACGGCCAATATCACTCTAAATGGAGAGAACCTGAAAGCATTTCCCTTGAGAACGGGAACCAGACAAGGATGCCCTTTATCACCGCTCTTATTCAACATCGTACTTGAAGTCCTAGCCAGGGCAATTAGGCTAGACAAAGAAATAAAGGGTATCCAGATTGGTAAGGAGGAAGTAAAGCTATCACTATTTGCAGATGACATGATCGTATACATGGAAAACCCTAAGAAATCCTCCAGAAAACTACTGAAACTAATAGAAGAGTTTGGAAGAGTCTAAGGATATAAAATAAACATACAAAAATCACTTGGATTCCTCTACATCAACAAAAAGAACACCGAAGAGGAAATAACCAAATCAATACCATTCACAGTAGCCCCCAAGAAGATAAAATACTTAGGAATAAATCTTACCAAGGATGTAAAAGACCTATACAAAGAAAACTATAAAACTCTGCTACAAGAAACTCAAAAGGACACACTTAAATGGAAAAACATACCCTGCTCATGGATAGGAAGACTTAACATAGTAAAAATGTCTATTCTACCAAAAGCCATTTATACATACAACGCACTTCCAATCCAAATACCAATGTCATACTTTAAGGGAATAGAGAAACAAATCACTAATTTCATATGGAAAGGAAAGAACCCCCGGATAAGCAAAACATTACTGAAAAAGAAGAAGAAAGTGGGAGGCCTCACCCTACCTGATTTCAGAACCTATTATATAGCTACAGTAGTCAAAACAGCCTGGTACTGGTACAACAACAGGCACATAGACCAATGGAACAGAATTGAGAATCCAGATATAAATCCATCCATTTATGAGCAGCTGATATTTGACAAAGGACCAGTGTCAGTCAATTGGGGAAATAATAGTCTTTTTAACAAATGGTGCTGGCATAGCTGGATATCCATTTGCAAAAGAATGAAACAGGACCCATACCTCGCACCATGCACAAAAATTAACTCCAAGTGGATCAAAGACCTAAACATAAAGACTAAAACGATAAAAAATCATGGAAGAAAAAATAGGATCTACCCTAGGAGCCCTAATACAGGGCATAAACAGAATATAAAACATTACCAAAAATGATGAAGAGAAACCAGATAACTGGGAGCTCCTAAAAATCAAACACCTATGCTCATCTAAAGACTTCACCAAAAGAGTAAAAAGACCACCTACAGACTGGGAAAGAATATTCAGCTATGACATCTCAGACCAGCGCCTGATCTCTAAAATCTACATGATTCTGTCAAAACTCAACCACAAAAAGACAAACAACCCAATCAAGAAGTGGGCAAAGGATATGAACACACATTTCACTAAGGAAGATATTCAGGCAGCCAACAGATACATGAGAAAATGCTCTTGATCATTAGTCATTAGAGAAATGCAAATTAAAACTACGATGAGATTCCATCTGACACCAACTAGACTGGCATTAATTCAAAAAACACAAACTAATAAATGTTGGAGAGGCTGCGGAGAGACTGGAACTCTCATACACTGCTGGTGGGATTGTAAAATGGTACAAGCACTTTGGAAATCTATCTGGCGTTATCTTAAACAGTTAGAAATAGAACTACCATACAACCCAGAAATCCCACTCCTCGGAATATACCCTAAAAATACAAGACCCTTCACACAAACAGATATATGCACACCCATGTTTATTGCAGCTCTGTTTACAATAGCAAAAAGCTGGAAGCAACCAAGATGTCCATCAACGGACAAATGGGTAAATAAATTGTGGTATACTCACACAATGGAATACTACGCATCGATAAAGAACAGTGACGAATCTCTGAAACATTTCATAACATGGAGGAATCTGGAAGGCATTATGCTGAGCGAAATGAGTCAGTTGCAAAAGGACAAATATTGTATAAGACCACTATTATAAGATCTTGAGAAATAGAAAAAACGGAAAAGAACACATACTTTTGTGGTTACAAAGTGGGGAGGGAGGGAGGGAGGGAGGGAGAGGGCTTTTTATTGATCAATCTGTAGATGGGAACTGCTTTGGGTGAAGGGAAAGACAACACTCAAAACAAGGAAGGTCAGCCTAATTGGACAGGATTAAAAGTAAAGAGGTTTCCGAGATAAAATGAAAGCTTCAAAGGATAGCGAAGCAGGGGCTGGGGTCTGGGGAACTTGGTTTGAGAGGACTTCTAAATCAATGGGCAAAACAATTCTATTATGAAAACACTCTGCATCCCACTTTGAATTGTGGCACCTGGGGTCCTAAATGCCAACAAGCAGCCATCTAAAATACATTAATTGGTCTCAACCCACCGGGAGCAAAGGCAAAGGAAGAACACCAAGGTCACACGACAACTAAGAACCCAAGAGACAGAAAGGGCCACTTGAACCAGAGACCTACAATATCCTGAGACCAGAAGAACTAGTTGGTGCCCGGCCACAATCGATGTCTGCCCTGTCAGGGAACACAACAGACAACTCCTGAGGGAGCAGGAGACCAATGGGATGCAGACCCCAAATTCTCATTAAAAGACCACACCTAATGGTATGATTGCGACTAGAGGAATCCCAGAGACAATGCTCCCCAGAACTTCTGATGGCACAGGACAGGAACCATCCCCGAAGACAAATCATCAGGCATGAAAAGGACTGGTCAGTGGGGGGGAGAGAGATACTGATGAAGAGTGAGCTAATTAAATCAGGTGGACATGGGAGAGTGTGTTGGCAACTCTTGACTGGAGGGGGGATGGGAAGATAGAGAGAGAGGGAAGAAGGTAAAATTGGCACGAAATGAGAGACTGTAAGGGCTGACTCAATAGGGGGAGAGCAAGTGGGAGAAGGGAGTAAGATGTATGTAAACCTACATGTGACAGACTGATTGGAATGGTAAATGTTCACTTGAAGCTTAATAAAAATTAAAAAAAAAACCCTATGGAGTATAGCTCTACTCTGACACACCTGGAGTCACCATGAGCCAGAATGAATGGCAACCTTTTTTTTTTTTTTTAACGGAAATAACCTTGAATCACCTAAAATTGTCCCACTAAATCCAATGTATACTCAACTAAATTTCCCTATACATGGTTTCCAGAAATGCCCATGGTCATTCTACCACCACCCAACATGAGGGGAAGTTTGCTGGAAAGTCAGAGTACAAAGACAGAGGTCTTAACTAATTGCATTTTGTATACTGTCAGGGATTGAATTGTGTCCCCCCAAAAATATGTGTCAACTTGGTTAGGCCATGATTCCCAGTATTC